>NC_089276.1:13165070-13465070 GCF_963678975.1 Dysidea avara
TGTCTTCTTCACTAAGACCGAGGTTATTAACTACTGTGAGTGTTTCACGTGAAAAACATAGAGTTAATGCTTGTACCTGGGTAGCAGCTGACTCACCACTGAGACCTGACAGGATTGAATAGGACGTCCACTGGGCTTTCCACGCCTCGAAGTCTGTGCCACGGTCTACTTGGAGGTCCAGCTTGGGTAGGTCACTTAGCCGGAACATGTAGGGCATCTTCGCTGCCGCTAGAGGGGAGTAACGGAAAGAGAATGAACACTAAGGCTGCTATGACGTCACCTTCACGGGTGCCTCTCGCCGGCATCAGGGATCAACTCCAGAGGTTAAAAGACAGGCGGTGACTGTTCCCCTTGTTGTACTGGTTCAATTAGCCATGCTAGAATGTAACTGCTCGCAGCGCCATGTAGGGAACGGATCTGCCATGAGGTACTCAGTTATCTCTCACATGATAGTGTGCAATAATCAAGATACAATCATACATATATACTGTGTCCTAGTGTTACAATTGTGAGTGTATTAGTGCATGTGCAGTGCTATAGAATAGTTCATAGTTTATGTCTTACAACTAGTTCGTTCACAAGTTTAGTGGCCCGCCTTTGTACATTTTCTAGAGTGTCAATGTCCCGGGCTAGATATGGACACCAAAGCTGGACACAATATTCTAGCTATGGTCTAACATAGGTTTTATACAGGAAGATAAACAATTCTTTAGAGAATTTTGTAAATGTTCTTTTAAGCATTCCCAGGATCCTGGTTGCAGCAGCTGCAGCTTTATCACAGTGCAAGGAAGGTTTAAGAGAAGATGTTACCCATACGCCTAGATCTTTCTCAAAATCTGTCTTTGTCAACTCTACAGTAGACCCCAAAGTTTCCATTGTATAATTTGCTCCTGTGCTTTATTTACCTATATGTATCACTTTGCACTTCTCTAAGTTAAGATTCAGTAACCAGATTCCATTCCATTCTTGCATGTTGATCAAGTCTCTTTGGAGTTTTGTCACATCACATATGCTTCTAATTATTGAAAATATCTTTGTGTCATCTGCAAAAACACCTGATTCAGACTGGATAGCTTCGGCAATATCATTTATATAATTTACTTAGGCAATTTTTTCTATGACTAATCCCCACAACTAGCTTTGTCATAACATTGTCACATTTCTTGTGATTGTCATTCCAGCAAAAGTAATGGTCCACCTTATTCCAAGAGTACATGCAAACTAATTCATTCTTGTTCTATGTGTACATATGTTTTGCCATG
Source organism: Dysidea avara (assembly GCF_963678975.1). NCBI lineage: Eukaryota > Metazoa > Porifera > Demospongiae > Dictyoceratida > Dysideidae > Dysidea > Dysidea avara. Next base: position 13,166,333 of record NC_089276.1, read on the forward strand.
CATACTATCATCTTTTACACAGAGCTGGAGCGATATTCTTTTGCATGATATGCAATATGTTTTCTGTGGCTACCAGTTTGGAATTGTTCATTAGTGAAAGAGCATTGTTCATGTGAGTGATGTATTGGTCATACAGTGAAACCTCTATAATCTGACGTTCATTGGGATAAGAAAATTGTGTTGGATTAGCAAGGGTGTCGGATTATTGAGGTAGTATTATATAGAAAAAGTAATTTTGGTATACAAAACAATGTCAGATTATAGAGGTATTCTGGATTACAGAGGTGTCAAATTAGAGAGGTTTCAGTGTACGTATCATTATATATGCGAAAAGGGGTCTTATAGCCTTTCCAAATTTCCAAGTTTGACTTGTCATAACTCATCATGTGTTTAACCTATTGTCTTAAAACTACATCCAGGAATAGTGCTATGTTAGGAGTGTAGGTAAAGTGACCACATTTTAGGCTGGAACCATACTCGCAAGTCAAGTTATGGATCGCCAATTAGAAAGACTCCTTTTCGCAGATCTGGTCACATATTCAAAGACCAAATGTATGTGCTATACATATGGGAAAATTCACACGATTACTCATCTGGAATAATTTCAAAGTCAGGTACATCTTAGCTTCATTATAAATTACCATTGTTTTCTATAAAACTTTTGATCCTGTTGTATATGTTTCTTTAATAGACATGAAAACTCAAGTGGTTTCTATCGTGTGTCATCGTATTTTGTTGCAAAAGTCTTTGGCGATTTAATTCCACTGAGGTTGATACCAATTCCCCTATTTTCTGTTATAGCTTACTGGATGGTTGGTACGTAAGACTTCATTGTAGTTATTGTAGTTTACCATTTAAGCTGTGGATATCTTAATGTACATTGTTCTGCTTGTTTCAGGGTTACAAGCTGATGCAGGAAAGTTCTTCTTATTCATGTTGGCAATATTTGCTCAAAACATGGCAGCAGCTGGTTTGGTGTTTTTCTTAGGAGCTGCTTTGGGCGTATTTTCTGTTGCTCAAACCATGTTCTCTCTGTCGCTAGTGTTTGCTATGGTACAGCATATAAAGTGAAACCTCAGTTATCCGAACCCCTTGGGACCAGGTGTGGTCCAGAAGTTTGAAAGTCCATATCTCTGAATCTGTGTATAAATAACCTTAAAGTAGCATTAAAAAATCTTTTTTTTTTTAAATATCAGCATTATCAACTACCCTAATAAAACAGTCGCTATCCTAATAGAGCAGTCATTTCTGCGGTTCAGTCAACCAAGAATCCAGATAGGTAGGGTCTGGATAACTGAGTTTCCACTGTAATACATTTTGCCATAATACATGTATATTGTGTGTGTTCATTTTTTAGGTATATGGTGGATTCTTTGTAAGCTTAAGCTCAATACCTGACTGGATGGCTTGGCTACAGTGGTTTAGTTTTTTCAGATACTCATTTGCTGTAAGTACTATATATATATATATATATATATATATATATATATATATCATAATTCTCATTGTGACAATTGAATTTGATGTATGCTTTATTAGGAGGGCATCTCCAAAGTACTGTATTGTCTCGAATTGTGGCCCAGGTGTTTATTTCTTTTAAAGCACCTATCGCTCGTCCAAAAGTAGCACTAAACTTGAGGTTAATCGCTATAAAAGTTTTCTGTTGACACAACAAAGGTTTCAGTTGAAATTAAGTGATGTCTATTAAAGCTATGAATGCTAAAAACTGGCATTCATGGTGGTTATGTTGTTATCAACTCTGGCGACTAAACGAGACGAGACGTTTATACGAGACCAGCCAGAATTCAAGGCAATATGGTACGCTAAATGTCCTTATGATATTTGCTTATTTGCTCCTTGAACACAGAGTACAAACAACTTCTCTTTCTTTCCTAGTTGTTTAAAACACTAATACTAATGTTATGTTGACATTCCCTTAATGTCATTATGACAAGTGTGTTAAAATCAGCTTGGAGGTGCTCCCTTATGTGTGTTCTGTTGGGATGGTGTTTTCACAGATTTTGACTTCTGGTCTGACTGGCTGCTGTGCTTGTGGGGTTATAATTCATGACTCTTGTAATTGTAAAGCTTTAAGAATAAAAAAAATTCTGTGTTTTTTGTACATTTTGGCTAATAGATTAGTCAAAATTCAAATAGATTGTAACAGTAATAGGTGTGTCTAATACAGTGATTTTGTAAGCATAATAGCTATGGACATTCCTCAAAAAGTAGTAGCTACACTGTGTTCTGTTTAAGTGGTGTAATTTTTCTACTAATTTACTTACAGATTTTGATGGAGAATGAGCTAGAAGATACTAAATTCAGTTTCTGTGAAGGGTTTAATGGATCTGTCTGGTATGTAGTCATGCAGAGAATAGCCACTAAACTAGACAGGCCTTAAGCTATCATAAAGTACAGAAGTACTGTATAGTAGGGATAATAAAGGTTGCACCTTCCCACAAAAAACATCACCCTAAACCCAGCCGCACAATACCTTCATGGCACCTTGGCAGTTTTGGTTAGGTAAAACCAAGTCCAACAATTCCTTCAGTACAACCTGAAATGCTTCTGTTAACTTGCTATATAATTTTAAAAATATTCTGTGGAATTTCTGACTGACAACCTGACTGATGCCTTTGGACAATTGTGACTCGTTAATGGCTAATGCTACGGGCTTAGTTTTTTCACTGTTTCACGTTGCTTCATCCTAACAGGTGCCTTTTGGCTTGCTACAGTACATACTATGCTTCATGAACTTACTTGTGTCCTCCTTTTTGTGTCCCATTTCTGACAGTGCAAGATGTTGATTCACAGTAGTATTGTGTGATGACTTCCTTTCGTTAATGTAATGGTAATCATACAAGTTTTCTGGATTGATTACAGCATTCCTTCTTGTAGTGTTTTCAACACTGTGTAACGGGACGAACATAGCTAAAGAAAACATAATGACCACTTTGCTATTTCAGTAATTGGCACATGTTTGTAAGAAAACAATAAGCCTGGCACCATTCTTTTTGCTATTATGGGTTCGCCAGTCATAATAATGTTACAAATAAGTATAAAAGGGAAAAATTAAGAGTTTAAGTTTGACTAGGGATCAGTGAAATAAAAAGTAGTGAACAAAGGAGTGTAGGACACCTGGTCCTACAGCCTGTTTAAAGTTGTTACATAAAGTGTGTTTGAAAAGGCGGAGAAAGGAGAAAAAAAAATCCATGACTGGACCTAGGTAGCCTCGAACCTGCAGCCATCCCATTAACGCTCATATCTTCGGGTGTAGGTGACTTCTCTTGTTTCACTACTTTTTATTTCTTTGATTCCTAATTTTTCCTTGTACTTGTACACTGTAATATACATCATCAGAGGTGCACTTATCATGATCATTGCAGTTTGACCACATGTTTAGCTCAGTGACACTATCACTACTATAAAAATGTTGTTGAAGCTATCTGTTGGGTTCCTATTTTAGTTTTGCTGGTTCTTGTTACTGTGTTAGCTATACTGTGTGAGAAATCTCAAAAATTAAAATTGACCTAATGTATTTAAGTCTAGGACTGGACTCACAAACTGAACTGGAAACAGTCTCTTAACAATAATTCAGGCATTATATCTAGCTTTATGATGCTGAAGACATCATTATCAAGCTACAACTGCTAGTACAGCTCTTCTGTGCAAGTAATGAAAGTCATGCATGCACTGAATATATACAGATCAGTAGTCGATCTACAATAGGTCTGTACTTGACTATTCCTACACCATTTAATTAATAGATAAACCGTACACTACAACAATTAACTCTACACTACAACAATAGCCGAGTACACAATTTTATGAAAATAAATATATGTATGCACGACCTTATAGGGGAAGAGCAGTACTTCAGCATCACAAGAGCTAGATAATATGGTTAAAAGACTGTTTCCAGCTCAGTTTGTGAATCTAGTCCTCTAAATACTTTAACTGATAGCCTTTGGTCCGTGTCATTAATATCTCATCTGTTTTAGTGTGAATACAACAGTTTTGAATGGTAATGATTATCTGGAGGATCTTGATTTTCGTCAATTCAACATATACCTTAACTTCTTGGGACTTGGATTACTAGCAGTAGCCTTGTTTACACTGACATACGTAGCTCTACTCCGTATCAAGAAGACAACATAGTCAAGTTAAAAGATTATGTCTATATATCTGGACAACTTTGTGTAGCATTTCTATGTACATATTCTTACCCTTGCACATATGTGGTCAGGACTATGAATAAGTAGCTTGGTAAATGATGTAATATGTGCATAGTCTTATATGAAAATTGGTTGCTTATATATATATATATACATACGTACCATTACCAATGTGTTCGCAATGTAGCTATTGTATAACAAGCATGTAAATCTTGAATGTTTCTGTTCCCTCAACAGTCCCCATCCCAACTGCAAATGTTGATACTCCCCTGAAATAAGAAACTTTGAGAAAAATATTTAAACAAAACAATGCTGTGCAATTGAATGTACTGTTCTATGAGATGACTGTTCTATTAGAGTATTATATTATACTACTTCGGGTGTGGTTACTAAACTGTATGTATCAGTTCACAAGCAGCTTAAAAAGCATAACAGCTAGAAAGTCTGGAGTCATTGGCTAAATCTCATGGGTGCTTCAATAATAGAAATTTAATTAAAGTGATATCAATCAATTTTGTCTATAAAATAGCAGCACATCTTGCTGTTGAGCTACAGTGGCATCTACAGGAAGCTTGATTGACCACTGAGTTGTCTGAGTATTGTCCATGTAAAAACAGCTTGGCTATAAAAAAAATGGTACATTCGTGAAAGTAAAAAATTTACCTAGCAACTTGATATAATAGTAGCCTAGAACGAATATTAATTTTGGACCGTAACATTTGCCATTCTTGCATGTGGCTGCTACAGCTTGCCATTTGTACTTTCATTGATGTACCCCTCCTTTACAGCCAAGCTGTTTGTTTTTTTGCATGAAGGATTTCGCTTGTTTTTGTGAATCAAATGCATTGAGTATGATGTGTGGGTGGAATGCTACTGTATATATGATGATTATAACAGAAATTGATCCTTACTTTAGAAACTCAAGAAGCTTGCAATAACAATTTGCTATTTCATACCCCTCAACACTCCTTTGATTTCCTGAATAATTACCCCAGTTCCAAATGACAAAAATTTATTCCTTTGTTAATTGTCATAAAGATAGCTAATGATTATGTCACTCAAAATAAATATTAGTTGGAAGTGCACCAAGCTATAGCTAAATTGTTTTGAAATAAAAATTAAAATACAAAAACAATATATACATTGTACTAACACATTATTAGGATCAGATTAGTATTGTTTGCAAATTAATAATGTCCGTCGGCTTTGTTATGACTACAGAATGTAATTGTACCCTATGTGTAACGCAACTGCATATGTACAATTCAACTTGCAAAGTATACCAACAATTCAAGTGTTTTAAAATCATTTACTGTACCTTAGTGTGCAAAGCTGCTGAAGTATACCAACATGCAAATAGGCTTGCGCCAATTATGCCGGCATAATTTTGAGCATAATATATAGGCTAGCAAAAGCATCAAGCATTATGCCAGCATAATAGGACAATTGTCAAGAATTTTAATTAAAACGTGCAATGCGTGCGCCAAAAATACTGCACAACGTTATGAACACATTGCACATTATTACTGCATTTCATGTCAAAAACCTTGCATGTTATTATTTGTACTATTTCGTGACTGATTATTCACACTTTATGGAAATATGATCGAGATCAAGACACACGGTTAGTCTCGCGTAGCCAGACCCTATTTCTCCGCACGGCGCTTATCGATTGGAAATTATAAGCGCCTGCTCCGAAAGGGTCTGGGGACTCTACAATAGAAAAGTTCTGCCAGCAAATCACCTCTGGATGGGTGAGCGTTGATTGGCCCTAAACCACTTTCAAAAGAGGTGTGGATGACTACAGTTGGCTTCATCATCAGCTAAAGGCAAGGCTTCAGCCTGTTCAGACTCTACAACAAAGGTAAAAGAGCTGACGAGTTTCTGATATGCGCAATCTCACCTCCATGCAGACTGCTTGAGCAAAGAAAATGGCAGTATGCATAGCTATAATAACTTTTACCTTCCCGGCTTACCAGCTACATCTGTTGTTTTCTCTGCGAGTTGCATGCCAGTCTGGAGGCAAAACTGTATATTTCACCTCACATCTCAGATACGATCAATCTCGTTACAACAAACTTAATAGCTCTTATTCCTTGGTTGTAGAGTCTGAACAGGCTGAAGCCTTGCCTTTAGCTGAGGATGAAGCCAACTGTGGTCATCCACACCTCTATTGAAAGTGGTCTAAGGCCAATCAACGCCCACCCATCCAGAGGTGATTTGCTGGCAGAACTTTTCTATTGTAGAGTCCCCAGACCCTTTCGGAGCAGGCGCTTATAATTTCCAATCGATAAGCGCCGTTCGGAGAAATAGGGTCTGGCTACGCGAGACTAACACACGGTAGTGTGTCGTGCGGCCCAAGCTAGAAGCCGGCGTGCCACCCGTGAGTATATTAACAGGAAGAAAGAAAACGCAATTTTCACATCTATGTAGCTCTGTGATCCCTTATCCGATTGGAACCAAATTTGCTAGAGAGGTGCCGGCCAGCAAGGGGAGTCTACACACCAAATTTGAAGAAAATCTCTCCAGCCATTTCCGAGATACGAGCGAACAAAATTTCGTTTTAATTTCTTCTTCATTTCGCACACTTCGCAAAATCCACCATAAAACACGAATTCGTGCTCGGATCGGGCTGAAATTTGGCACACTTAAAGGGCTCATTAAGGCGGATCTCTGTACCAACTTTGATAGGAATCCGATGAACATTCACGGAGTTATGACCGATTATTTGCGTAAAATAAGGTCGAAGGTCTGTCACGCCTACAGGGTAAACTCCTTTGAGGAATCAGTTGAAAATTGCTATGTAGATGGAGCAACCATCGTAGGAGTGCCTTTTTGTGGTTTGAAAGAAATCGGGATAAAGACCACGGAGATATGACACAAAACCCGACCTGTGTCAAAATTACGCTATCGATTTTTATGAATAAAAAAGCTATTAGTTTTCGTGTCTATCAGGCAAACCGCTTAGAGCAATGAGTTGAAAATCAGTATGTAGCTGGAATAATCATCATAGAAAGTCCTTGCAGTAGTACAGAAGAATCGGATTACAAACCACTGAGTTATGATTCGAAAGGCAACTACGTGCAGCAAATGCGAGATCGCGAGATACTCTAATAGAACAGTCACCCTAATAAAGAATTCAGCTGCATTTATAATTTACTCAATTATATTGCATTGCAAATTATTCTGTAGGGAATTCAGCTACAAACAAGTCACCCTGTAGTCAGATTAGCCAGAAGATGGTACCTAATAGAGAGTTCAGCTACAAAGAAATCATCATGTAGAGAGTTCAGCTGCAAACAAATCACCCAGTAGAAAGTTCCGCTATGAACAGATCACATTGTAGAGAGTTCAGTTAGAAACAAGTCATCTTGTAGAGAGATCAGCTAGAAGAAGTCACCTTGTAGAGAGTTCAGCTACAAATAAACCACCATGTAAGAGAGTTCAGCTGCAAACAAATCACCTGTAGAGAGTTCAGCTAGGAACAAGTCACCCTGTACAGAGATCAGCTAGAAACAAGTCACCCTGTAGAGAATTCAGCTACAAACAAATCACCCTGTAGAAAGATCAGCTAGAAGAAGTTACCTTGTAGAGAGTTCAGCTACAAACAAATCACCCTGTAGAGAGTTCAGCTGCAAACAAATCACCCTGTAGAAAGATCAGCTAGAAGAAGTTACCTTGAAGAGAGTTCAGCTACAAACTAGGGCTCAAACGAATAGTGGTTTTTACTATTCGAATATTCTTTATTCACAACTGCCGAATATTCGAATATTCTTTTTCAGCATTGGTATGGATGAGATATCAATAATCCTGCGGTTGTACAAGATGTCTCTTTAATACTATTCAGAATAAACATGATTTAATCACTTATGTCATAGATATGCTTATGTAGGATCAAGAATTTCCATGTACTCTACCACTGATGTTATATATTTTCCTTTGAAACGAATATTCGAATACCAGAAATGGTATTCGAATATTCGTTTGAGCCCTACTACAAACAAATCACCCTGTAGAGAGTTCAGCTAGAAGAAGTTACATTGTAGATAGTTCAGCTACAAAGAAACTACCATGTAGAGAGTTCAGCTGCAAACAAATCGCCCTGTAAAAATTCAGCTACAAACAAACCACCCTGTAGAGAGTTCAGCTACAAACAAGTCATCCGGTAGAGAGATCAGCTAGAAGGACAACCTTGTAGAGAGGTCAGCTACAAAGAAATCACCCTGCTTCATCTTTTCTTCTTCCTGTAGTAAAGAAAAAATGATAGGTTAAAAAAAGCCCTAAAGCCGGCCTGGGGTATACAAATACAAAAAGAAGTGAAATCTAATTCAAAACAGCCAAGCTGTTAAAAAAGTGCGGCCCTCAGACAGGCTATGGTGAAAAAAGATGTGAAATCCAAGGTGGCGGCCAAGAAATGGCTGTGATGGTAGGTTAATGGTAAAAATTTAATAATGACAATTCAGGTGAATTTTGTGCCAATACCAAGCGGCACCAAATTCAGCTGAATTGTCGTTATTAAAAAATTTACATAAAACACGAATGCGTACTCGGATAGTGCTGAAATTTGGCACACTTGAAGGGCTCATTAAGGCGGATCTCAGTACCAACTTTGGTAGGACTCCGATGAACATACACGGAGTTATGACCTATTATGTGCGTAAAAGAAGGTCGAAGGTCTGTCACGCCTACAGGGTAAACGCCTTGGAGGAATGAGTTGAAAATTGATATGTAGATTGAGTAACCATCGTAGGAGTGCCTTTTTGTGGTTTGAAAGGAATTGAGATAAAAACCATGGAGATATGACACAAAACCCAACCTGTGTCACAATTACGCAATCGATTTTTATGAATAAAAAAACTATTAGTTTTCACGGCTACCAGGCAAACCGCTTAGAGCAATGAGCTGAAAATCGGTGTGTAGCTGGAATAATCATCATAGAAAGTCCTTGCAGTAGTACAGAAGAATGGGATTACAAACCACTTTCGAAAGCCAACTACGTGTTGTAAATGCGAGAGCGAGATACTCTAATAGAACAGTCAACCTAATAGAGCATTCGGCTACGTTTATAACTTACTCCATTAAAGAATTATATTACATTGCAAGTTATTCTGTAGGGAATTCAGCTACAACCAGTTAATCTGATAGACAATTCAGCTACAGGCAAGTCACCCTGTAGAGAGTTCACCTAGAAACAAATCACCCTGTAGAGAGATCAGCTAGAAGAAGCCACATTGTAGAGAGTTCAGTTACAAAGAAACTATGCACCATGTAGAGAGTACAGCTGCAAACAAATCACCCTGTAGATAGATCAGCTAGAAGAAGTCACCTTGTAGAGAGTTCAGCTACACAGAAACCATCATGTAGAAAGTTCAACTGAAAAAAATCATCCTGGAGAGAGTTCAGCTACGAAAAGATCACTCTGTAGAGAGTTCAGCTAGAAGAATTCACCCTATAGAGAGTTCAGCTGCAAATAAATCACCCTGTAGAGAATTCAGCTACAAACCGCCCTGTAGAAAGATCAGCTAGAAGAAGTTACCTTGTAGAGCGTTCAGCTACAAAGAAACCATCATGTAGAGAGGTCAGCTACAAACAAATCACTCTGTAGAGAGATCATCTACAAAAAGATCACACTGTAGAGAGTTCAGCTAGAAGAAGTTACCTTGTAGAGAGTTCAGTTACAAATAAACCATCATGTAGAGAGTTCAGCTAGAAGAAGTTACCTTGTAGAGAGTTCAGTTACAAATAAACCATCATGTAGAGAGTTCAGCAGCAAAGAAGTCACCCTGTAGAGCGTTTAAATCACCCTGCAAAGAGTTCGGCTGCAAACAGTTCACCCTGTAGAGAGATCAGCTAGAAAAAGTCACTTTGTAGAGAGTTCAGCTACAAAGAAACCACCATGTAGAGAGTTCAGCTGCAAACAAATCATCCTGTAGAGAAATCAGCTACAAACAAATTGCTCTGTAGAAAGATCAGCTAGAAGAAGTTACCTTGTAGAGAGTTCAGCTACAAAGAAACTATCATGTAGAGAGATCAGCTACAAACAATTCACCCTGTAGAGAGTTCAGCAAGAAGAAGTCACCTTGTAGAGAGTTCAGCTACAAAGAATCCATCATGTAGAGAGTTCAGCTGCAAACAAATCACCCTGTGGAGAGTTTCAGCTACAAAAAGATCACTCTGTAGAGAGTTCAGCTAGAAGAGGTCACCTTGTAGAGAGCTCAGCTACAAGAAATCACCATGTAGAGAGTTCAGCTGCAACCAAATTACATTGTGGAGAATTCAGCTACAAACAAATCGCCCTGTAGAAAGATCAGCTGGAAGAAGTTACCTTTTAGAGAATTCAGATACAAAGAAACCATCATGTAGAGAGTTCAGCTACAAACAAGTCACTCTGTATAGAGATCAGCTAGAAGAAGTTCTTTGTAGAGAGTTCAGCTACAAACAAATCACCCTGTAGATAGATCAACTAGAAGAAGTCACCTTGTAGAGAGTTCAGTTACAAAGAAACCATCATGTAGAGAGTTCAGCTACAAACAAATCACCTGTAGAGAGTTCAGCTACAAACAAATCACCCTGTATAGAGAGATCAGCTAGAAGAAGTTACCTTGTAGAGAGTTCAACTACAAACAATTCACCCTGTACAGAGATCAGATAGAAGAAATTACCTTGTGGAGAGTTCAGCTACAAAGAAATCATCATGTAGAGAGTTCAACTGCAAACAAATCACCTGTAGAGAGTTCAGCTACAAACAAATCACCCTGTACAGAGATCAGCTAAAGAAGTTATCTTGTAGAGAATTCAGCTGCAAAGAAACCATCATGTAGAGAGTTCAACTATAACAAATCACCTTGTAGTAAGATCAGCTAGAAGAAGTCACCTAGTAGAGAGTTCAGTTACAAAGAAACCACCATGTAGAGAGTTCAGCTACAAACTAGTGACCCTGTAGAGACATCAGCTAGAAGAAGTTACTTTGTAGAGAGTTCAGCTACAAAGAAACCATCATGTAGAGAGTTCAGCTACAAAGAAACCATCATGTAGAGAGTTCAACTACAAACAAGTGACCCTGTAGAGACATCAGCTAGAAGAAGTTACCTTGTAGAGAGTTCAGCTGCAAAGAAAACCATCATGTAGAGAGTTCAGCTACAGTATAGTACAAACAAATCCTGTAGAAATATCAGCTAGAAGAAACCACCTTGTAGAGAGTTCAGTTGCAAAGAAACCACCATGTAGAGAGTTCAGCTGACCCTGTAGAGACATCAACTAGAAGAAGTTACTTTGTAGAGAGTTCAGCTACAAAGAAACCATAATGTAGAGAGTTCAATTACAAACAAGTGACACTGTAGAGACATCAGCTAGAAGAAGTTACCTTGTAGATAGTTCAGCTGCGAAGAAACCATCATGTAGAGAGTTCAGCTACAAACAAATCACCCTGTAGAAATATCAGCTAGAAGAAGTCACTTTGTAGAGTGTTCAGTTATAAAGAAACCACCATGGAGAGTTCTGTAATAATTATGTATTTTATATATATATATGTATATAATTTGTACATTTACTGATAAAATATTTAAAGTACATCTGCTTCGTCTTTTCTTCTTCCTGTGGTAAAGAAAAAAAGGATAGTTTTAAAAAGTCCCAAAGCCGGCCATAGGCTGGCTTTGGGGTATACAAATACAAAAAGAAGTGAAATCTAATCAAAAACAGCTAAGCTGTAAAAAAAGGTGCGGCCCCAAAAAGGCCATGGTGAAAAAAGATGTGAAATCCAAGGTGGCGGCCAAGAAATGGCTGTGATGGTAGGTTAATGGTAAAAAGTTTAATAACGACAATTCAGGTGAATTTGGTGCCGCTTGGTCTTCGCACAAAATTCACCTGAATTGTCATTATTAAAATTTTTACCATTAACCTACCATCACAGCCATTTCTTGGCCGCCACCTTGGATTTCACATCTTTTTTCACAATGGCCTTTATGGGGGCCGCACCTTTTTATACAGCTTGGCTGTTTTTGATTAGATATCACTTCTTTTTGTATTTGTATACTGCAAAGCCGGCCTATGGCTGGCTTTGGGGCTTTTTTAACCCATGTGTTTTTTTCTTTACCACAGGAAGAAGAAAAGAACTTAAAGAAGAATTTTAGTACTTCAATTATTTTTGATTTTATTAGTAATTATACAAATTATATACATATATTTATTACATGCTCATTATTCCCCACAGGATTTTTTTGCAGCTGATCTCTCTACTGGGTGACTTGAAATGTAGCTGAACTATATACAGGATGGTTTCTTTGTAGCTGAACTCTCTGTAACAGGTGATTTGTTTGCAGCTAAACTCTCTACATGGTGGTGTCTTTATAGCTGAACTCTCTACATGATGGTTTCTTTGTAGTTGAACTCTCTATAAGGTGACTTCGTCTAGCTGAACTCTCTACAGGGTGATTTTTTTGTAGCTGAACTCTCTGCAGGGTGATTTGTTTGCAGCTGAACTCTCTACATGATTGTTTCTTTGTAGCTGAACTCTCTACAATGTGACTTCATCCAGTTGATCTCTCTACGGGGTGATTTGTTTCTAGCTGAACTCTCTACAGGTGAATTGTTTGCAGCTAAACTCTCTACATGGTGGTTTCTTTGTAGCTGAACTCTCTACAAGGTAACGTAACTTCCTCTCTACAGGGTGATTTGTTGTAGTTGAATTCTCTACTAGGTGGTTTGTATGAGGCTGAACTCTCTACATGGCGGTTTCTTTGTAGCTGAACTCTCTACAGAGTGATTTGTTTGCAGCTGAACTCTCTACATGATTGTTTCTTTGTAGCTGAACTCTCTACAAGGTGACTTCGTCCAGTTGATCTCTCTACGGGGTGGTTTGTTTCTAGCTGAACTCTCTACAGGTGAATTGTTTGCAGCTAAACTCTCTACATGGTGGTTTCTTTGTAGCTGAACTCTCTACAAGGTAACTTCTTCTCTACAGGGTGATTTGTTGTAGTTGAATTCTCTACTAGGTGGTTTGTATGAGGCTGAACTCTCTACATGGCGGTTTCTTTGTAGCTGAACTCTCTACAGAGTGATTTGTTTGCAGCTGAACTCTCTACATGATGGTTTCTTTGTAACTGAACACTCTACAAGGTGACTTCTTCTAGCATGATCTTTCTACAGGGTGAATTGTTGTAGCTGAACTATCTACAAGGTAACTTCTTCTAGCTGATCTCTATACAGGGTGATTTGTTTGTAGTTGAATTCTGTACAGGTGGTTTCTTTGTAGCTGAACTCTGTACATGATGGTTTCTTTGTAGCTAAACTCTTTACAAGGTGATTTCTTCTAGCTGAACTCTCTACGGGGTAATTTCTTTGTAGCTGAACTCTCTATATGATGGTTTCTTTGTAAATGAACTCTCTACAAGGGGAATTTTTCTACCTGATCTCTCTACAGGGTGATTTGTTTGTAACTGAACTCTGTACAAGTGCGTTTTTGTGGGTGATCTCACTGCAGGTTGATTTGTTTGTAGCTGAACTCACTAAAGGGTGATTTTGCTTGTAGCTGAACTCCTTGCATTGTATCTAGTTTCTAGCTGATCTCTCTATAGGGTGATTTGTTTGTAGCTGATCTCTCTACAAGTTGATTTTTGTGTAGCTGATCTCTCTGCAGGTTGATTAATTTGCAGCCGATCTCTCTACAAGGTAATTTGTTTGTAGCTGAACTGTCTATAAAGTGATTTATTTGTAGCTGATCTCTCTGCAGGTTGATTTGTTTTAGCTGAACTCTCTACAGAGTGATTTACTTGTAGCTGAACTCCTTACATTGTGACTAGTTTCTAGCTGATCTCTCTACAGGGTGATTTTTTTGTAGCTGATCTCTCTACAAGTTGATTTGTGTGTAGCTGATCTTTCTACTGGTTGATTTGTTTGTAGCCGATCTCTCTACAGGGTAATTTGTTTGTAGCTGAACTCTGTACAAGGTGCTTTTTTGTAGGTGATCTCACTGCAGGTTGATTTGTTTGTAGCTGAACTCACTAAAGGGTGATTTGCTTGTAGCTGAACTCCTTACATTGTGTCCAGTTTCTAGCTGATCTCTCTACAGAGTGATTTGTTTGTAGCTGAACTCTCTATAAGGTGATTTATTTGTAGCTGAACTCCTTACATTGTGTGTAGTTTCTAGCTGATCTCTCTACAGGGTGATTTGTTTGTAATTGATCTCTCTACAAGTTGATTTGTGTGTAGCTGATCTCTCTGCAGGTTGATTTGTTTGTAGCCGATCTCTCTATAGGGTAATTTGTTTGTAGCTGAACTCTCTATAAAGTGATTTGTTTGTAGTTGATCTCTCTGCAGGTTGATTTGTTTTAGCTGAACTCTCTACAGGCTGATTTGTTTGTAGCCAATCTCTCTACAGTGTAATTTGTTTGTAGCTGAACTCTCTACAAGTTGATTTGTGTGTAGCTGATCTCTCTGCAGGTTGATTTGTTTGTAGCCGATCTCTCTACAGGGCAATTTGTTTGTAGCTGATCTTTCTACAGGGTGATTTTTTTGTAGCTGACCTCTCTTCAGGGTGATTTGTTTCTAGTTGATCTCTCTACAGGGTGATTTTTTGTAGCTGACCTCTCTTCAGGGTGATTTGTTTCTAGCTGATCTCTCTACAGGGTGATTTTTTGTAGCTGACCTCTCTTCAGGGTGATTTGTTTCTAGCTGATTGCTCTACAGGTTGATTTGTTTGTAGATGAACTCTCTACAGGGTAATTTGCTTGTAGCTGAACTCCTTACTTTGTGTCTAGTTTGTAGCTGATCTCTCTACAGGGTGATTTGTTTGTAGCTGAACTCCTTACATTGTGTGTAGTTTCTAGCTGATCTCTCTTCAGGGTGATTTGTTTGTAGCTGATCTCTCTACAAGTTGATTTGTGTGTATATAGCTGATCTCTCTGCAGGTTGATTTGTTTGTAGCCGATCTCTCTACAGGTAATCTGTTTGTAGCTGAACTCTCTATAAGGTGATTTGTTTGTAGCTGATCTCTCTGCAGGTTGATTTGTTTTAGCTGAACTCTCTACAGGGTGATTACTTGTAGCTGAACTCCTTACATTGTGTCTAGTTTCTAGCTGATGTCTCTACAGGGTGATTTTTTGTAGCTGAACTCTCTTCAGGGTGGTTTGTTTCTAGCTGATCTCTCTACAGGTAGATTTGTGTTGATTTGTTCATTGCTGATCGCTCTAAAGGTAATTGATTTGTTGCAGTTGAACACCCTGCAAAGTGTTTTGTTTGTAGCTGATCACTCTAAAGGGTAATTTGTTTATAGCTGAACTCTCTCCACAGTGACTTGTGTGTAGCAGAATTCTGTGTAACTGAATTCTCTAGAGAGTGACTTAATTGTAGCTGAATTCTCTACACAGTGCATGACTTGTTTATAGCTGAACTTTCTTCAGTGTGACTTGTAATGTTCTGAATCTCTATAGTGGTATATTTGCTTAACTCTCCGCATGGTGACTGTCTTCTTGCTGAACTGTCTATAAGATTAACTGTTTGCAACTGAACTCCCTATAGAATAACTTGTGATGTAATAAAATTCTATAATGGAGTAAATAAATTAGCCGAATGCTCTATTAGGGTGACTGTTCTATTAGAGTATCTCGATCTCGCATTTGCTACACGGAGTTGGCTTTCGAATCATAACTCAGTGGTTTGTAATCCGATTCTTCTGTACTACTGCAAGGACTTTCTATGAAGATTATTCCAGCTATACACCGATTTTCAGCTCATTGCTCTAAGCGGTTTGCCTAGTAGGCGTGAAAAACTAATACTTTTTTATTCATAAAAATCGATCGCGTAATTGTGACACAGGTTGGGTTTTGTGTCATATCTCCGTGGTCTTTATCTCGATTCCTTTCAAACTACCAAAAGGCACTCCTACGATGGTTACTCCATCTACATAGCAATTTTCAACTCATTCCATGAAGCGGTTTACCCTGTAGGCGTGACAACAAATCGATCTTGTTTTACGCGAATAATCGGTCATAACTCCTGAACCATTCATCGGATTTGTACCAAATTTGATGCTAGGATTCGCCTTTGGACTCCCTTTCTGTTTGTCAAATTTCAAGGCGATAGGAGTACGCGTTTGCTTGTTATAGCAATTTTTGCAAGTGTGCGAAAAGACGAAGAAGAAAAAAAACAAAGAAAAAAAACGAAACTTTGGCAGCTCGTAGCTCGGAAATGGCCGGAGCGATTTCCTTAAAATTTGGAATGTAGACTCCCTTGGCTGGCGGGCAACTGTGTAGCAAATTTGGTTCCAATCAGATAAGTGATCACCAAGATACAAAGGTGTGAAAATGACGTTTTCGTTCTTCCTGTCAATATACTCACGGTGTGGCGCGCCGGCTTCTTGGGCCGCACGACACACTACCGTGTGTCTTGATGAAAATGACGTTTTCGTTCTTCCTGTCAATATACTCACGGTGTGGCGCGCCGGCTTCTTGGGCCGCACGACACACTACCGTGTGTCTTGATATTCTACTCCTGCTGTGAAATAACTATAATCTATCTATCTATCTATCTATCTATCTATCTATCTATCTATCTATCTATCTATCTATCTATCTATCTATCTATCTATCTATCTATCTATCTATCTATCTATCTATCTATCTATCTATCTATCTATCTATCTATCTATCTATCTATCTATCTACCTATCTACTCCATTATTTACTCTTGGTGCAAGGGTGTAGACAAACATTTGCTTGAATTCTTTCTGTAAACTGCATACAAACCGCAAGTAAACACCTATTCTATTAAACTTAAGCATGCCTTGTACTTCCCAGCAGGGATGCCACAATAGTCGTGACATACAACAAGTTGTGACATAAATCTCCATGATAATATATGACATAGGCTTCTTTATGTTGTGACATAAAATATCTCCTAATAATGCACACTTTTACATTCATTTTGATCAAATTTGATGCAATAAAGTTAAAACTATGAGAAAAAGTGACAAATAAGTATGAGCAATGTTTGTTGTTGATGTCATAATTAGTATTACTGATGTTTAAGTTGATATTTTTGCATGTTTAAATCAAAATAGCTATACAGTTTCATAAGTAGCTAACAGTTTTAGTTGTGAAACTTTAAGAATTGCTTATGTCGTGACATATATACAATATGTCGTGACATAAACCTCTATGACATGTGACATAAAAACTTCTACGTCGGGAAATTTCTATGTCGTGACATCCCTACTTCCCAGCAGTTTTAAATTTTAATATACAGTATAATATTATGTGTCAAATCAGTGAAGCTATAGATCATGATTCATCACAAATACTGAGTACTAGAGTATTGCCATCACATTTATGTATTCCATTTCCAAATCCAACTGTTGAAATGGAATATAACTAATAAGGCCCAAAACCCCCATCCACTGATCACGTCAAGTTATGATAAAGGTCTCTTAAATGGTTAAATTGTCCTTCTCCACCATGAGAGGAAACGATTGCAGCTTTGTTAGGAAAGGCTGTTTAGCAAAAAAATGAAACTCATTATGCACCTATCAATGTCATGCCCGACCCCCAGCAGGTAGGTGGGGGAATACAAGGGATTTGACAACCTCTAGTGTCAAATTCTCCAGTACTGGAGCTAAGAAACTTGTCAATACCCCACTAGCTATGTCCCCACCTCAATAGAGGGGGTTTGATTTACCTATTAAAATAATCTTTGTTTCAGCAAACTGCTGTGGTCAAAAGCCCCAGGGTGGGGCAAGATCTAGATGTCAAATCCCCAGTAGGTGTATGGGGACCCCCGGGGGTGGGGCTTGACATTGATAGGTGCATTACTGTCGATGCAGGATGTATATGCATGCTCACTATGGTTACTGCAGCATGCATGCATGGTTAATACATCAACAGCCATTTGGAACAGTCATTGTAAGGACCAAGCTACTTAGTTAGCACTGCACACTAGCAGGGGCGGATCCAGAGTTTGGAAAGAGGGGGGGCACCTTGCTGAAAAAAGTTGAAGAGCAAAAAACTGAAAAAAAGGTCACAATAATAGCTAGTTATCCTTTACCAAATATATTATATTATGTAAAATAAAATCCTATTAATTTTATAGCTTCATAAGTAAGTTGCACTACCTCATGAACATTGTGACTGCTTTATTAGAGTAATTGACTGCTCTATTAGAGTATCTCGATCTTGTATGCAATTTCTTGAAGGGGGGGGGGGCATTTGCCCCAAATGCCCCATCCTGGATCCGCTATTGACTAGTATCAGATATTCTGGTATGATCACTTGCAAAATGCCACTTAGTGTGTTCTACCATCATTTGACATCTCTGTTAGCTATAGCTAATCGAATGTGGCTAATTATTGTATTTATTTAGCTATGTATGTTATTGAATAAGAACGAAAGCCGGTAAACTGGAGTGCTGCTAAAATTAACTTCTTACTTTATTATTATAATATTATTATTACATTTTTCATACTGATGCAGCTCCAGGAATTTTGGTGACAGATTCCACAATTTCTGTAGCATGCATGCTTAAATCTAGGGGGGTCTGGGGGATGTTCCTCTCTATAGGCTACTTATGCTTGTTTCTGCTGTATATGATTTTGATTGTATCAGTTGGTAGCATATGTCCCATCCTATAGCTATTTTTGCTCACTACTCAAGGGGGTGACCACTTTGACGATCGGAGTACAGGATATATTAGAGTGCCAGCCTCTTGCTACTGTACAGCTCTCTAAACAATTTTTTTTAAAATATCACGTGACTTCGCAAATGAATAATTACATAGGCATAGCTACAGATTTAATTTGTAGTCCCTTCCTAGTCTCTACGCGCCGCTTATAATAGCGACCTCAGACTGGCCAAAATTTCCACTACCTGCAATGTTTTCTTCGTATCTTTAAAACAGGGAAGCCTTATTCTCTCGCTCATTCAGCAAACAATCTATAATAACGATGCATCATAGCGCTGAAGTTTGGTGTACCGGGATTAAGCATTTCCGGAGAAACAGCACGGAACATTTTTAGGTCCGCATACTTTCTGTAGAAAAAAGTTCGTACGGATATTTGTATTGCAATTATGGCACCGACCTTGTTTGAGTGCGGGTCGAGGTGCGGGTGAATTTGCTGATGGTTTTCAGAGTCGTTTGAGACCTCCCTGGGCAAATTGCAATTGAAGGTGCTGAGTTCGATTCTGGACACATTTTGAGGTGAAACACACTCTTTTACAATGATTTTGGTGAGCTAAATATGGTGTAGTGTAGAGTTCGTCTAGGTAACACTTTGTCTCGTGAAGTAGCCTCAATATTGATTGTTTTAGGTCAGTTTTCGGTAGCTTATTTTTAGCGGAATTTCGCGGAATGCCAGTATTGTGGTTGTGGGGTCATATTATTATGATTATGTGTCTATTGTGTAGAATTGATAGTGTTAATTGGTGGTTGGAGATGGCCTTGTCACTGCCTTACCTTGGTGAAAACTGTGAGCGAGTTGGAATCTCTGCTCAAGGCATTGTTAACCACTCTTACCAATATCTTCGATTACTAAAGGAGTGGTTTTTGAATTAAATGCATTTTGAGTTAACTGTAATTTTTCATGGAATTGCTTTTATGAGTGGCTGACATTGATGGTTGATGATGTATTACCATTAACACTGACGGCTATTAAATCACTTGTATTCAGACTGAACAAGAAACGCTGGAAATATGATGCTACAAATGTATCTTT
The DNA here is from genome assembly GCF_963678975.1 of Dysidea avara. NCBI lineage: Eukaryota > Metazoa > Porifera > Demospongiae > Dictyoceratida > Dysideidae > Dysidea > Dysidea avara. Next base: position 13,186,205 of record NC_089276.1, read on the forward strand.
GGTTGCAGAAACAAAGTCTGTTCTGAAGACCAACACTATCAGTGAGAGAGATTTTGCACAGCTGAATTGCTTCCTCGGGGGAAAAACCAAATGCATCTATTTTATCACTAGAAGCTTTGATCTTGTTCTGCAACACCAAAACTGCTAGTTGGTTGAATGATAAATCTCCTGCTGAGCGCTGTGAGTTGCTACACAAAGCAAGAAGTAGTTCATCTGGGTTAAAACAACAGTATCAAGTTCGGAGAAAGAAGCTGATTGAAGACTGTGCTAAACTTCTACAGGCAAAACAGGCTTCTTTGCTTCGTTTGTGAGAAAAGAAGGTATGAGAGAAAGAAAACCTTACTAAGGCAGTCATGAAGTTTGGGTTATGGCAGAATGAACAGCATGTAGTGGATGGTCTTGCAAAACTAAAATCGAAAACTAGCAAGTTGCATGCTTTGAAAGTTCAATTGGATTTCAGACAGAAAGTTTTGGAGCAATGCCCTGCAGATAACACCTCTCGAAAAATAAATAAAGCTGTCTGTAGAAGAAGTTTGCAGCAACCTGCACAAACTTTTTTATCACCTTCTAGTAAGACCAAGAAGGACTAATCGGCTGAAGAATTAAGCTCAGATGGATGGTTGATGGAGAAGAGCAATGGTACTCTGGAATGATTCTAGATGTTGTCCCACTGGTATAATGTCCAATATGACAATGAAGACCAAGTTCTGTCATTAAAACTTGCTTTTGGACATTGAACAAGGTGACTTGGAATTTGTGGATTAAGCTTTTTATCTTTGTTTTTGTATATAGTGTATGTGATTTTAGTGTGTTCTAGTTATGAATTAGGTGAATTCCTGTGAAACCAAAAGTGGGTGTGGGTAGTTAAATGTGCAATTTGTTTCTATACATGCTTACATTATTGGGTCCAAATTTGGTGAAAAAATTCTCACGTTTACTGAAGTTATGAGTTGTAGAAAATTTGGTGCCAGTAGTGGTGCCATTTTCCCTATGGAGAAACTGTGTACAAAAAAACCCTTACATTGACAGACATTACTAGCCATAAAAAGACAATGGAATAAGATATTGAAAATCTGTTTTCAGATCTCGTATCCTCAATAATTTCTTTACACACCTGTAATGTAAAAAATGCAAAATATGCAATAATTAAAATTGGTCCGAGGTCGCTAGTTATAATCTCTAATCGATAAGCGGCTGCGCGGAAAGGGTCTGGCCACGCGAGACTAGTCCCTTCCGTACTTGAAAATTTTCCTGTCATGAGTTTCAGTTCATAATTACTTTACTGTTCTCCTTTATGGCACCCCTACCTTATTTGCGACATGTCTACTTTAGAAAGAATCCAACGCCGGTCAACCAAATTTATTCTAAATGACTATGTAACCGATTACAAAACACGTCTTATCAAACTTAACATACTACCACTGATGTACACCTATGATCTTTATGACATACTCTTCTTCGTAAAATCAATCCAGCATCCATCTAATCATTTTAATATCAGTAACTATGTCAACTTTTGCCATAATCCTACCAGATCCTCCACCAGCAACAAGCTTCAACACAATTTTACATCATCCAACAAACAAAGTAACTTCTACTTTAACAGATTACCAAGAACCTACAACAGTCTACCAGTACTTGACTTAAATCAACCTTTTTCCACCATTAAATCACGGTTACTAAAGATCTTCTGGCAGCATTTTACAAACAATTTTGACTCTGACAATCCTCACAGTCTGCACTTTGTTTGCCCTTGTAGTACCTGCTCCAAGTCTCCTCGCCCACCAAACTTCAGCAGTAATTAATAAATTTTTTTCTTGCTCTCTCTTAAAATAAGTACTTAGCTATATAAGTAAGTTTATTATTAAATACACATGTAAGTTTTAAAATTATAGGATAGTTCAACTATATATCAAATGTAAATGTATGTAATAACTTTAGCCAGCTAACTTAATTTGATTGTAATTCTAGTTGCCCACAGACCATTAATGCAGGCCTTGCCTGCATTAACTAAAGCAGTTAAAAAAAAATAAAAAAAATAATGAAACTACCTACATAAGTCCAGTTATGGCGCTGATTACATGGATGGTTTCTGTTGGCTTCTTGACGTGCTGTCTAGCAGTTGCTAGGTTTCCAATCATGTATGGTAACAGATGTCGTCGCTACAGATACTATTCTGATTACGCGCCCCTAAAATCTATAATTATTTCGTGTCACCATAGATTAGCTATATACGCCACTGCTCGACATCGCTCACCATAGATAATTTCAACTCCCGGGATAGGAATGTGGGTGTCAACATAAGGTCCGTTACACCCTTCACCCTTGAATAGGTGCCGCTACCCGAGTTTGCTACGTTTTAAATTTGATTGGGCGGATTGCTCAAGGGATTGCTTGTATTGTGTTAGCTACTGACTACAGTCACTGAAGGTATTGTGTGAAGTACTGTACAGTATCATACTTGTAGCTACATGATTTTCATCACTTAGCGGTCAGATTTTCTGGTAGTTAGCTACAATCGAACTGAGTTAACTGCATGACTCAGTCCGGTTTTCAATCCGGCATTGTAAGTAGCTACTATGATAGCCTAGCTACTGACTCGTACTGAGTAGACTGCGTTTAGCTACATGTAACGGGACCGCGCGGCGCCCGACTCTGCACTAGTTGTATATATGAAGGTAAGTTTTTTGGTGAGTTAATTCGAGCATAGATACTGAGTATATAAAACCTATGGATCGAGGCGAGGAGCAGAGTGCAAAGCCCCCTACCCGTTTTTCCCATTGACATTCGGCTTTTGGCTCTACAGTATCTTAAAATTTTTACAATGGGTGGCACAAGTATTCTGAGAGATTAGCTAAGTTCAAGGCTAGGTTAATATTTATGTTTCATGAAACCATTAGAGTTTCATGAAACCATTAGAGTTATCTGAATGCTGAGTATCTCGATCTGTTAGCTATTGATCCGGCACTATCCTGCTTAATAATTGAATGGGTTAAAAGCCACCAGTGACATCGAGGTGGATCTTCAGCCCATCCTTCCTGATGCCCAGCAAGATAGCTTGCGGCTTCCATACAACCGGCCATTAAACATAGAGATGAAATAATAGTGAAAACTTGCATGATTTCATAATAATTACCAAACTTAGGCCGTGAGACATAGCAAGGGAGGTTGGTGATATGAAAAATACTGAGTGGTCTTGTCATGAAGCACACGAAAGGTCTTCAATAGTAGCTCTAGCTTTTAGATAGCTAGCTGTGCATGTTATAGTTGTTAGCATTCACAAAAGGAATCTATATAGCTAGGTAATTACCTAAATGTCAGGAGTACTGGTAGCTAACCTTAATGTATTCCAATTATTGCCAATCTCACAACCTTGAGGCCTATAGGCAAAATTAAACAAGGCCTCTGTAATTGATGGAAGTATGTATTTGTGCATTAGATAAGTGCTAAGTAGAAGTTATTCGTACTGTGGTTTGCAAATACCAGAGAAGTGCTTATCAAAACAAATATATAGTATGGCTGCATAGAAGGAAGTGTGAATGCATGCCCAGACTATTTCCTCAGGGTGGGGAATTATCAATTACATTACAGACTGTAAGTCCCAAGCACAAGAGCTTATAAGCTCCTACCTATATATGGATATATAGCAGGTCCTAGGCAGGTTGGCTCTTCAACCTAATGGTAAGACCAGCTCTGCTAAAGGTGGTATGTAAAATCCGTCACTATATAATCCATTGTTTCCTGTAGGCTTTGAGATGTCCATATCAGAGGGCCATAGTGCACTCCCTGAACCATCCACCAGTGAGGTTGGAGAATATATGTACACCAAAGAAAATTCTAAAGAAGATTCAAATGGTGGCATTCAACTAGATTCGATTGGTCATCTGTCACAAAGTCCTGATTCAATTATTGAAGAAAGTGATGAAATTGCTTCACTTGCTAAACCTTTGTCATCAGGAAGAGAGTCTAAAAAGAAACATAGCTCAGTAATCATTCGAATGACTACAAATGACAGTAACCCTCCTTCTACACCTAAATCTCCTCTGTCAAGACGTGGTACTGGTCTTTCTAGAATAAGAAAAACTCTATTTCATAAAGATAGTGGTCTATCTGTACAAGAGAGTTGGAGGAAGAAAAATGCCACTGTACGACTGAAGAACTCTAAAAACTTTGTCTCGTTCCATAATATATACTACACAATACCACAGGGTTATTTCTGGCAGCGTAAACCACCTAAAGTTATCCTTAACAACGTCAGGTAATTCTGTATGTATCATATAATATAGGTATGTATAGCTATCATTAAAGTATATCATACTAAACTGTTTTGAGTATATAAAGACACATGGTGGGATTACAATTTGTGTGAGACCACAGGCTGCCAGCTATATACATTGTGTGCTACTATTTTTTTTGTGTGCCACTTGTATATTTCATATTCTCTAGAAAGTACTGTTGTCTTATATTGTGCTTGTCATATATGTGTGTATATCTACTCTAGTGGAATAATGAGATCTGGAGTGAATGCCATTATGGGACCATCTGGCAGTGGAAAGTCTACGTGAGTATGTGTGTGTGTATGTACAGTATGTACAATCCACTATATGCATGCGTGCATGTATGAACGGTATGGTTAAAACAGGCTAATATGGCTCTGCAGCTAGTATGCCTAGTTAAGCAGTTACTGTTATTCACTCTTACCATTTGTACACAGTTTGTTGGATATACTGGCAGACAGAAAGGATAGAAGGTGGGTCACTGGACATGTACTCATTAATGGTGAAAAACAACCACACAATTTCAAATGTGCCTGTGGATATGTTGTCCAGGTATGTAAGAGATCTTGTTATGATTCCACATTTAATTAGTATGATGTAGAAGCTAGGCACATTTTGCTGAGGGATTGTTTCCAAATGTAGTCATGATAATAATGAATGTCAGATACTTCGTTTATATGATATTACTAAAATGCATTAGTATACAACTATTATATAATTTACTATATGCAGCGGTTATCATACAATGATTTAGTATATTATGTACAATGACGTATTGTTGTTTGACTACCTGTAAAATTGTTCTTCCTGAAATTCAATTTTGTTCATCTGCAAAGAGCACATACCTTATAGTTATATTGTACATAAATACATGTAAGCTAAAAATTCTATTCCAGGATGACATCTTAACTGGTACACTAACTGTGAAGGAGAATGTCTATTTGTCTGCCTTATTAAGGCTACCACCTGAAATGGACAAAGATGAGAAATTGGAGAAGGTTGATGAAGTGATTGAAGAGTTGGGAATATCTCACGTTGCTGACACACTGGTATGTCATGTACTCTAAGTCATTATATATCAAGGGACCTAGTGTTTGCTATTGTGCACTCATTAACAATAATTTTGTTGGTCCGTAGATTGGTACGGCATTTACTCGTGGCATATCTGGAGGACAAAGAAAACGTACAAGTATTGCAAGGGAGTTGGTGGTCTCTCCTGGTGTTCTCTTCCTTGATGAACCAACTACAGGACTGGACAGCACAACTGCTGAATCAGTGATACAGATTCTTCACAAGTATATAAGTATTGAGTAGATGTGGTACTGCAGTCTAAATAATGTGCAGTATTTTCTTTACTATTGCATACTTTATCCATGCAAAGCTGTAAACGGGTGCAGTCTTCGGTAAAAAAATTAAAAGGTGGTGGCTATAAAATGACTGCAACGCTAAACAATCAATACACATAATAATGCACAGTCATTAATAAAAAAAATGATTGGCATTGCAGCCATTTGTTGGCTATCACCTTTGATTTTGCATTTTTTCTCCTAGACTTTTGAAGATCACACTCCCTTGGCTGCTTGCAATTCTTTATATTCCAAAGCTGGCCACAAGCTGGCTTTGGCCCAATTTCTTATTAACTAATACTATGTAAGCCACAAGTTAGCTTGTAGTATATGTTTTAATCGCATAATGGTTGGTATTTTTGTAATACTATAATAGATTGCACATTTTTGGGACTTCTAATAGAACACACATAGAATATTTTAGATTTTCTGTTGGTATATTTATACGTAAACTTCATTTATATGATAGACAATAAGTAAGCTGAATAACAATGATAGTAGTAGATTAGTGGTTAAGGATTTTGGAGTTATGTAGATGTGATAGGTCTCTGGTTCAAACCATATACATACATAACCTTTTTCAATGTTGTTATGGACTTTTACGCATTGGTGACTGTTCTATTAGAGTGATTCAATTCTGTGAGGTTGGCCTTGTAACGCTGCAACTGGTACTGTGATTTCTTGTAAACAGCAAACGTTTTAAGCTATGACAGATAAACTATACATAGACTGATTTTTACCAGCAGTTTATCCTGTATATTGGTGTTTATAATGTAAATTGTCCATAACTTTAATGTTAAGCAGACTTGTACCAGATGTAATAGATGAAATTTCCATAATACATCCTTATTGTATACTAAATTGCAAGGCAATCAAGATATTTGCTTTGTATAAAGGTTTTTGGAAAGTTTGTGAAAGGTAGCTCCTGAAATGAAAAAGAAATTCAGTTGAACTTGGCCCAAAGACATACTTCTCTACATGTATCTATGTTTCTATTTCTTTTAGTTTAAGCAAAGAAGGTCGTGTCATCATCATGTCAATTCATCAACCTCGATACTCCATCTTTAGATTGTGTGATCACCTGATGCTGTTATCCAGGGGTGTGGTGGTCTACACTGGTGTTGGCAGGGCTACTCTACCTTATTTTACTAATACCCTTGGTGAGTGGTGTGGGCAGTTTGTGTGTGTGTGTGTGTGTGTGTGTGTGTGTGTGTGTGTGTGTGTGTGTGTGTATGTGTGTAGTGTGACTGCCACAATTTCTCCCAGGCTTGTGAAGACCCTTTTTACTGCTTGACTGGTTTTGCATTGATTTCATTTCTTTATAGTCTAAACAGTAAATACCCCATGCCAGCCATAAACTGGCTTTGAGATTTACAATTTCTTTTTAAACAGAGTCAGTGATGATTATGGAAAACAGAAGTTACAATAGTTTTGTATTACTGATTTTACTTCAATCACCAAATGTGTTTTATGAGCTATGATAGTTAACCTATACACAGACTGATTTTCAAGCTATTCTCATAAGCAGTTCACTTCCGTAGGTATGATGATGAAATATTGGTCTTTAATAATCATTCATAAACTTTGTGAATATTTATCAGTGTTTTACATCAAAATTATGTTATGTAAATTACTTTTGTCTTGTGGATCCTCAATTTTCCAGCTGTGCAGTATCTGAACTCCTGAAATGAAGAAAAAAATGAGGATGCTTTTATTAGGGGTCACAAATGCTTTGCTTAAATTTGGTATGTGGGTATGTACCAGAAGTAGAAGGCAACCATGACGCAAAAAATGTGCTTTTGAGAGGGAATCATGGAACTGTTTTCTTTCTGTGTGATGTGCTAGCTTTCTTGGCTGCACAATGTGTCTTGATATGTACATGCAGTACTCATGTTGTGTTCCAGGTGTGGAGTGTGATGAATTTGAAAATCCAGCTGACTTCTTCCTGGACAACCTGAATGAAACTGAGAATGCCTCAGACCCTGAAAGTAAGCTAACACAATCATAACAACAATGTACTGGTCCATTATATTTAGCTGGTGATATTGGTCACCCATTGGGTAACAAGTGGTGTGATAGTGAAGACTATCAGATATTAACTGACGAACTTAACCCTCTTTTGGACAAGGCCATAGACCAACCTGATGGGATAGCACCCAAGTATGCTACTAATCCGTTAACACAAGTGAGTCAGTGTTCATTGTCAAACAGGCCTTATATTAGTCCCAAGCTTGTTCCAATTACTCTAATGTAACTATTATGATGAAACAATCACCATGTCATTGGGTGATTATATGAATAGTGGATCCATTTTAAAAGTTTGTGTGTGTGCGTGTGTGTGTGTGTGTATGTGTGTGTGTGTGTGTGAGTGAGTGAGTGAGTGAGTGAGTGAGTGTGTGAGTGAGTGAGTGAGTGAGTGAGTGAGTGAGTGAGTGAGTGAGTGAGTGAGTGAGTGAGTGAGTGAGTGAGTGAGTGAGTGAGTGAGTGAGTGAGTGAGTGAGTGTGTGGCGTGTTTGTGGTATGAGCTAGGGTACATACTCTGTATTGTAAGTATGAGCTTATTTCGTACTTTAATTATGAGAATGTTTTCACAGACCTACTATTTATTTGGTCGTGGGATGAAGAAATTACTAAGGGATCCCATAGCTGGCGTAGTTGTGGTACGTAAGTAAATATATTATATTTGCTCTTACTAACATGTATACACTGTGTTGCTATTCATATGCAACCTACATTTAGAGTAACAAATTAACAAATAAACAGATGGAAGAAGTTATAACATTATTACTCAGAAAAACTATTTAGCTAAAAGATGCTATCTTGTAGTACAGTAAATTTAATATAAAAATCATGCAAGCCTCAAAACTGGCTTTAATCAAGGCTACAAGTGCCTGGAGAAAATAAAGAAAATCCATGCCAAAACAGCCAAGGTGTAAAAAAAAGGGTGCAGCAGTAAAAAGCCAGGATCTGAGACCAAAGGTGGCACCCAAGAAATGGTTGCAATGTTGTTGATGTAAATGATGATAGCTCTGTGTCATTGTTAGCATTAACATCATTGCAACCATTTCATGGCTGCCACTTCAATTTCACAGCTTTCTAACCCTGGTTTATAGAAGGCTGCATCCTATTTTGCAGTTTAGCTGTTTTAGCAAGAAATGCTACATACATTTACATAGTGGCTGCAAAATATTGCACTGGGGGTATTTGCTGGAGTTATATTCTACCAACTGGGTGATGAAGAAAATGCCTTACTTGACAGGTAAGTATAATTGTACATGTGTTGTCTGAATGTTGTGTTCAAGATGTGTCGTGTACCACATGGAGTGAAACTATAGTGGAAGGAACTAATTTGGTTTACAAAATTTTTAATATTGGTGTGCTTCCCACAACTATAATTATAGCTGATCGAACGTGCATGTGGTTGCATTTCTCTTGTGATTGTCATTCCAGCAAAACTAGTAGTTCTGAGGTACGCATATGGTTCAATAATAGTTTCATGTGGTCAGAACATTTATTTCTGTCCAATAGACAATAATCTGACTTCAAGTTTGAAGCACATAATTATGGTTCAATTTAGTCAAGCACAGCAAGCCCCCATTCCTGAGGGTATTACTATGACAGTAGGCTAGCAATCTTTTCTCTATCAAACATAATGATGAGATCACTCAACTGAGTGTACTAAAGTGGTTCGGTATGAGGATGACTGCACTAAAATATGCAAGTTTCACAGTGCCATAGTTCCATTACTATACTACATGTGTGTATGTAGTGTAGTGTAGTATTCAGCTCAAGTGCCACATTATTCTTTACACAGATCTGGAGCAATATTCTTTTGCATGCTATGCAATCTGTTTACAGTGGCTACCAGTTTGGGATTGTTCGTCAATGAGAGAGCATTGTTCATGTGAGTGGTGTTTATATGCATACCAACATGAATGTTGAATAACACGTGTTAGCTATATGTTTCCTAGTAATTTTACCCACAGTTACAGTGGTCGATCCAAAGGAAGTGCACCGAGGGCACATGCACCCCTTCCCACACACATGCACACAAAACAAACAACACTATACAAGATTGAGGTAATTCTATTAGACCAGTCAGTCAAATACTCTAATAGAACAGTCAACACTATTAACATTTGCAGAGTTAAAAACTTCTAATCTGCAGTACCATTCCGTGGGAACATTTAATCTGTTACACATGGGTTTTTGTATGCCACTCTACATTATGACTATTCACTTTAGGTTCGTAACTGTTCTCATGATTGTCACTGATCTACAACTCTTCATCAGTAAAAATCACTTAGAAAGCATAATAGTAATTATTTTTCTGAATATTTTCTAAATACCTTTAGCTTCTGGGGAGCTGTACACACCAGCCACCCTGCTCTGTATACCTACTACCTTGGTGCACCCCTCAATGTTAAATGCCAGCTACTCTAATAGAACAATCATTTTTAAGTCAGGGACTATGTATATATCTCAGCTTTGTGATAAATGCCATTTGTGTTACAGTACTTGTATAAATACCCATTTGATGGTGTTGTATGTGTTTTTTTAACAGTCATGAAAACTCAAGTGGTTTCTATCGTGTATCATCGTACTTCTTTTCAAAAATCTTTGGTGATTTAATTCCTCTCAGGTTACTACCAGTTCCTTTCTTTTCTGCTATAGCATACTGGATGATTGGTAAGATGTTGTTGTAGTTATTATAAAAATTGTAGTTTACCATTTTAGCTGTGGATATCTTTACATTGTTCTGCTTGTTTCAGGGTTACAAGCTGAAGTAGGAAAGTTCCTCTTATTCATGTTGGGAATATTTGCTCAAAACATGACAGCGGCAGGTTTGGTGTATTCAATTTCAGCTGCTGTAGGCACATTCTCTGTTGCTCAGATCATCTACATTGTGCTGCTAGTGTTTGCCATGGTATAACATATATCATATTATTCCATCATGTGTTTTATTGTGTGTGTCCATTTTGAAGATCTTTGGTGGGTTCTTTGTAAGCTTAAACACAGTACCTAGCTGGGTGACTTGGCTGCAGTGGCTTAGTTATTTCAAATACACCTATGCTGTAAGTATTATATGTTGTAAACAATGTATGCTTTGGTTACTGCAATGTGTTGTATAAGGATGGACAGCCCCTCAGTAGTGTATTCATGGGCTTGTACTTCCTGACTCTTATCTGAATTCATAATGTTAACTGATTATAACAATGAGTGTCCATCATCTACATAATGTGTACTATGTGTAGATGATGGGACACTGTGCAATGTCACATCCATTGCACTGTGTAGTAAACATGTACATTCAATGGATGTGACAATTATGCTAGCATAATTTATGGTACAGTATGTGCATGAATAAGAAATTCATGTCTTTGCACATTTTGGCTAATAATATGTGACCCAGTCTGGGAAAACCGGTCTTATTGCCTATTGAAAAGTATCAAGAAATGCCGGTTTAAAGTATTTAGTGTGTTGTAGCTCGCCAATGGTTGAAGGTATGTGTACCAAATTTTCACTCATTTTACACCAATTCCTTACCTTCCAGAGCATCCACTGTGCAAGTAACCAACAACTAAGTTTCCTGCCATTTTAGATAGTTTTTAGGTTGACTGTATCAGGCGAGCTGCAAAAGGTGTGGGAGGCAGGGGCCTGGAAGGCAGGAAAGGTGGTGTTCAAAAATTGAAAAGGAAGGCGTAGGGATGAATTAGGCCAAGTTTTGGGCCATTCAGGTCTCAAAATTGGCTAAAATGAAAGGGAATTCACAGCAGAGGTACTTATTCAACACCACAGAGCTGTACAGCCACATACAGTCATCTCCAGGTTGACCAGAGCTCCATTAAGGACCCACACTGCACGTACGGATCACTACTGGGTTTGGGAAAAGCAGCCAGCAAAACCAGACCACTCAAGTCTAACTGATGATTGTGGAATTAGATAGTTTATTCATGTAGCTTTGTGTCCTGGGTGAAAAATTGAATCTGCTGACATGGCGATAAGACCGGTTTTCTCAGACTGGTTCACATATTATACTCTTACAGAGCAGTCAATATGTCTACATATTAAGTGGGTTTATTATTAATATTTTAAATGTACATATAAGCACAATGGATGATTTTTTGGGTACTGCTCAAAAGCATAATGCTTAATATGAGTCTGACGTCTACACCGTGTTCTTCTGTTACACTGTTACATCACTGTATTCATTTGTTATAGATTTTACTGGAGAATGAGCTAGAGAATACTGAATTTACTTACTGTGCACGGTATAATGGAACTGTCTGGTATGTAGCCATGCTGATAATACAGCACTATAATAGAAGGCCTTAATAACTTATGTCATCAGAGATGCATTCAATTTATCATTGTCTTTATAATAATGTGGCTAGAGCATGTGAATTTATCGAATTGTAAGAGCCTTTTCAGAAAAAGGTCTTGTGACATTATCATATTTCTGACTTGTTAGTTGTCGGCAATAGTTTGTTAAACCATCTGTGGGATTCCTATGTATGTATAGTTGTGTTTTGAATGTGCTCCTTGTTACTACGTGTGTCAGTGACAAAAATTATGAATGGAAGTACACAGCTATGGAATACTTGCAATAAACAAAACTAATGATCCATTCAACCACTATACCATTTCCCCGACATGATTATTCACAAGTGAAGTGCAAGTGACACTATAGGAAAGTGTCAAGTTGGCAATGAGCATGTCCCTGGATTCTTATAATTATAGCTAGATAGTAGGTATGCGTCAAATATGCTATCATAATATAATAGGCTAGAGTGCTATGCTAGCATACATATATGCTACTGTAGCAATATTACAGTAGGTGGATATTTTACTATGGATTTTAATTCCATGAAAATAGATCAGTACTCCCTAATAGAGCAGTCACTTTTTTAGTGCTCTAATAGACACTAAATTCCTGAAAACATTTTCGGCAAAAGTTTGAGCATATTTGACTCAGGTCTACTGGAAAGTTTGGCAAATTTGTGAGCGAGTGGCGTTTTGCCAAACTGAAGTATGCCAAATCACTTGTCCAGTACAAATCTGTATTAGCTAGCTCTACTAACAAATTCACCAAACATTTTCTCACCAAAATCCAATCGCTGCAAATTCACAAAAGTTTTCTCATGCTAAAGTTTCCAGCTATAATAGTGGAAGTGCATATAGCCACCGTGACAAGACTGTTACTGTATGTTGGCTAGTATTGTAATTCACTTAATAGTCAACATCCTGTCCTACTCTTTGTACTCTTGAATTGTAAATATTAATGAGAATAAGTACATAGTTTAGGCTACCATCAACAAGCTGTATGTTTACATATGAAACAGCAAACTCTAGGATTGTGAATATATAATTAATTTCATTGAATTGTGTATAATTAACTTTGCTAAATGGTGTCTATTTTAGTCTATTTACAACAGTTGAAGAAGGTAATGATTATCTGGAGAATCTTAATTTTCATCAGTACAACATATACTGGAACTTTTTGGGACTTGGACTACTAGCACTAGCCTTGTTCATCCTCACCTATATATTTTTACTTCGTATAAAGAAGACAACATAGTGAAAAGATCATGTCTATGTTACTGCATTTCCATGTGATGCACCTTTATTCTTCTTCATGCATATAATAATATGGACTATGAACAAGTATATGTAATGGTATATTATATAGTTTTATATGAAAATTTGGTTGCTTATACATACTTTCCAGTGTGTTTGCAAAATTGTTTTATATAACATGCATGTGAATCCTAGCTGTTCCTCTGCAGTCCCCATCCCAACTGAAAATGTTGATCCTCTTCTGACATAAGAAACCTTGAAAAACATAAAGCAATTTTCACTTGGCTTAATATTATTCTAAATGCACTGTTGTATGAGAAAATTGGCCTATCAAAGTACAGGTATAGACAACTTCACTTCTATAAACACTAGTTATTTGACCACACTTACCAGCTTACAAAATTTTCTTTGCAACACACCAAAAAAGTCTGGTACCATTGTCATAATACTTGAGAATTTAAGTGAACTTCTAGCTTTTTCTGAATGCTGACAAGGAAGCTAATCTATACTCTACTCTACTCTATTTTGATGCCTTAAAAGTTATATGGATTTTTTTTTGGAATTTCCCATTCCTAAATTTCAAAACAGTGCTAATATGTTTATAGCTTAGTATCTACTTGTAAACTACTATACCCATGCAGGAGCGGATCTAGGATTTTTCAAAGGAGGTTTCCAGTGGTAGCTAGTAGGACTCAGCTGCAGGGGTCTCAATGGCGGATCCAGGATGGGGCATTTGGGGCAAATGCCCCCCCCCCTTCAAGAAATTGCATACAAGATCGAGATACTCTAATAGAGCAGTCAATTACTCTAATAAAGCAGTCACAATGTTCATGAGGCAGTGCAGCTTACTTATGAAGCTATAAATAGGATTTTATTTTACATAACATACGTGATATAATATATTTGGTAAAGGATAATTAACTATTATTGTTGTGACCTTTTTTTTTTTTTTTTTTTTTTGCTCTTCAACTTTTTTCAGCAAAGTGCCCCCCCTCTTTCCAGACTCTGGATCCGCCCCTGGGTCTGGGGGCACAGCCCCTAGATGCTGACAAGGTTTTAATTTTATAATGCTTGAAATTTAATAAAACTTACTGTTTAAAACCTACTATTTTACAGTTTCTGATCTATACTGATGGTCACTATGGCATTTAATATGTCATGTTTTCACTGATAGTTATGTAGTTAGCTATGATAGATTTGTCTACTGAATCTTTATGATTAGCTTCAAGTATTTAGCTAGCTTTGTAGCTAGTCATGATTCTGTTATCAACTCTTTGCTTCTTCATATAGCTACTTGGAATTTCTCCTTCATAATCTCTGTTTGCTCTGTAGTATTGGAAGGTTTACTGCTATATCAATAACAAGAATTAACAGGGGCAGAGAACAGTACTTAAAGTTGGGGGAGTGAGGACAAAGTTATATGAGGTGGCTAACATTCAGGAAATATCTAAGAATCATTAATGGCACACTAATGGCAAATCACAATATTAGGTATGCCTCAAAGGAAAAATTTGAAGGGGTTGTACATATATCAGCATATTTTGGGGGTATGTTACCTTTAGGTCTAAAGGGAAGATTTTACACAGTTAATTGTTTCCTTTTATTCTAAAGGGAAGATTTTACGCAGTTGTTTCCTAAAGGGAAGATGTTATGCCAATATTTGCTTTATGTATTTAATGGGAAAATTTTATGCCAACAAATGGCCAATGCAAGCCATCGCTACAGTATCATATATACATAATGGAAAGATTTTATGCCAAACCCAGCACATTGCATGGCATAATAGTAATATCACAAATTGACATGGCTACTATGGAAACAAGCACAAGCTATATACATTATTGGGTTACCATGGTAACAAAATACATGTGTATGCACTGTAAATAGTGTGCATCAATTTGATCAAGCACAAACATACCAATTTTGTCAGGGTGCTTCCCAAATTATTATTTAGGGTGTGCATCACAGTCTGACATACAAGGAACCACAGGGAATATACTGTGCAGGCAGTGTACGAAATGTATAGTGGACTTGCGTATGCATTTATTGGCAGCACAGCTTTAAATTGCTAGAGTTCTAACATTAATAATATCAAACAGCTAACTCAATGCTGTTTGCAAGCACTAGCCAAATTGATAACTTTAGTTGTTACACCAACAACAAGTCTTTTGCAAGACAAAACCATTGAATTGAACAAAAGAGACCTGCAATGCAACTTAGGACCAGAACAGTTAGACAGGCATGCTGAAAGTGAAGCCCTGGCAAATAAATCTGATACCCCTTACTGTTGCCCAGAGTGGTTATTTGATTCTGCAGATAGAAATCTTGCAAAGATACAGGTTGTAAATAGACAGAATCAACTTGATTAGGCACATTTGGTATATGATTGGCAGGACAGGAGATTTGAAGAGTTGCATGTATACTACTGTTAATTGTTCCTATCATGGCACTTCCTGCCACAGCGACAGTCCAAGTAGAAGATGCCTTGAAGTCTCTTTTAAAAGATCCAGTAGTGTCACAAAGTATGGTTAATCATGACAATTATATACTTATCTAAAGAATGGTGGAGGATTTTTATTCGTCAGGCTTCTGCTGCTGGCTTCATTTTAAGGTCTGTTAAACCAGCTACCTTTGGAACAAGCATCCAGGGTGCTTATGCTCAGCTAGAAGAAAATGCTATAGCAGGTGAAGGTCATGTTCTGCTTCCAGCATGCAATGATCTGCAATCATTACATAGCACTGAAAAGACAAAAAGCCATTCAAAGCTCTGAACAGGAAAAGGAAACCACATGCTACCAATATTGAAAAGACTGCTTGATGATGATGAAAACTGGCTGAAGTGACGAAGTCAACATCAACAAACAAAGATACTTATTCCCTGGGTGGCATGACAGCAATGTAGGCAATGCTCTTTACTATACAGAAAATGTCACCTTGCTTCCACAGCGTAGTGGAGAGCATCATCTGTGGCAAGATATTCAATTTGGAAAAGCTATATAGTACTTCTAAGAATTTAACATCAGTGATAATGCATGTGAAGGAGACCCTCAGTTGCTGGATGGCCAAGTGCAATGGTGTACAGAAGTGTACAAAATGCGATCACTTTTGCCAATTGCAGAATCCATGAAATGGAGACAACTGGTGTTTGTGCAGTAGAGTTTGTATATGTTTTCCCTGCAGATGCCAAGGATAACAGGAGGTGGATAGGGGAATTATTTACAGTGATGTGGTATCTCTCAACAGAAACCTCCACAATCATCTTGTCAATTTAAGTGTGTCTCACAAGCTCTCTTCAATGGTAACATGCAATCCACAGCAACCATCAATGAAAACCTTTATATCACCACTCACCAATTAGAGAGTGCGGTTAGGGAATTGGATACAGACAAAGCTTGGCAGACTAGTTATGAGAGGAAGAGGATCATTACCAGTTTACCGCCCCTTTGCAAGAGAGTGGTATAGTCATGAAAGGTGTGCATGTTATCACAGAAATGGAGGCAATTGCTGATAAGGTAGGTGAGAAAGATAGTTTTAAGGAATTAAGGATTCACCATAGTAAATGAGCAGTACAAGGCTTTTGGATGGCCATACATGGTGTACTATGCCACAACAGCATCCATGACCTACCAATTCATCATGAGCCTATTGATGAGCGAGCTTCTTTAGAAACAAACTCTTTAGAAACAGACACTACATACACTGTACTATGAGAATACAGAACTAATGTATTAATGCTACCGTTGTTGATCTTGCAACAATGAAATGGGCTGTAGTAGCCTGCCTGAGGGCAAGCAAGGAATCATCTGAACTTTACAATACTCAGGAGCGGATTTAGGGGGGTGAGGGGCTAAGGGAGTTGTAGCCCCCCCTGCCTTCTAAGTTAGTACTTGGCCAATAAAATTAACCCTAAATCTTCTATGTGTATCAAAAGCAGATTTATTTCAGGAACTATGCATCACTACCAACACAAATAATGTCTATATGTAACTATACCTATTATTCAACTTTGTTCCAGGAGAGCTATTATAGCTTCCTTTACCTCAAGAGTTCTTCAAAAAACAGGTTTCGATTGTGGGTTGCATCTCCAGTTACAAAGTTTTAATTGTGGGTTTGTTTATTCAGATAATTAGTAGTGTTTTCCATTATGGCTACAAGAGGTGATTAGTGTGGTGTATATATATATATGACTCAAAAATTATAGAGTTATCAGCTTCAGTATGATAATATGTAGCTATATACCAACTCATCCACTTAGCAAACTGTAGTCTTTTGGAAATTTACAGTTTCATAAGGCAGCTATAGTATATTCATCCACTTTTTGTCTATGAAAGTAAAAATTGTATCAGTTACCTTCTGATTTGACCCTATGTATGCTGTGGGTTATGGTGCTGGCATTTGTAGCTAGCTGTAGATCAGTCTTCATAACACGGCAGATCTAGAAATAAGTTGACTATCACAACAGATAGTTGCACTTTGCTAAGGATTGCCAGTGGACTAGCTAATAGCTACTAGTACTCTTCACTGCATTCTGCTTTTCATTGGTGTTAAGGCTAACAAAGTGTCACTAGGCTGAGGAGCATGAATACTAATAATTGCGACGTTCAGCACCACTACTACTAAGCTATACATGTTTCTGAGTCACAGATTTAGCTGATTAGAGCATGGCTAAGAGGAGCCGATGCATTATGGCATATAGCTAGCTATATTTAAATGCTTGGCAACTACTTATGAAAAGATTATCATGCATGCATGATAGTTAGTTACTCAATGCATATTGCAATCAGTCTTGATTTAATGGAAAAGTAACATTAATTTTAATGATATAAACTGACATTTCACTGAAAAACTGCTAAAAACACTGAGATTCACCTTTAGAGGGCCTATTCTCCAAAATTTCTTGTGAATTTTTGATGCACTACAAGGTACTGGATGTCTGGACAACATCATGCATATTAACACAGGACTAAGAGGACTGTCAACATCGAAATGGCAGGGGAAAAACATTGGGTCCAATGGGATCAAGCTGAAACATTTGAAGATGCTTTGCAAACCATTTCTCTGGTGATTGGGACAAGTGTCCACATAACACAAATGGTGTAGAGAGAGCAAATGCTCTAGCCAAAAAGCTGTGACAGAAAACTTTTAATCTATGGAGCCATGCAGCCACACTAAGAGACAAAGCCTTTGCTATTCAGTACATCACTGCAAATGATGGAGTGAAAACATCGTATAGGAGTACACCTGACTTAGCACAACGTTCTAATCCTGCTCTTAAGAGGAAGGCACAACAAGCACCAGCTAAGGACAGTGAGTGTTCATTTGGTCCACCAGACAAAGAGCAACATTTCAGCTATGTCCATGAAGTGAATTTTCCTGATAAAGATGTCAGGTTGATACAGTAGCTAATGGGATTTGTTCAAGGACTTGTAATAATTTTGGGCTGGGTGAAAGTTTGAAAGAAATGAACATCTCAGCCACCTGTCAGAATGTGTATTCTTGTTACCATGGTTACCTAGCACATAGCTTGTTATTGTTTCAACTATGTCAGTTTATTGTTCTTGTGTTGTGCAATGCGTAAATCTTCCCATTATGAATGCTGGATACTGTACATGTATTTGGTTTTATGACATTTGTTTGGCGTAAAATTTTCCCATTAAGTACATAAAGCAAAGAGTGGCATAAAATCTTCCCTTTAGAGTAAAAGGGGAACATAGCTTAAAATCTTCCCTTTAGACCTAAAGGCAATGTAGCTAGCTATGTAGTTACCTCTTAAATATTAATTTCATCAAATTTTCCAACCCTACCATAACTAGCTATCCCCGAATCTACTGTAAGGAAATGTTTAGATGATGCTGCCTACCAAAGTATTCTAGTCTCTGAGAGGATATTTTTGGCTAGGAATAATAAAGAGTGGTTGGATGTGACTAGTATTAACTAATTTTATAGCTTCTTTTTATTTTATTTTTATATTTACACCCTTGTCATGCCCATGCAGGTTCTTCCTTAGGGCCATACACATGGTCACATGTGACCGAGGACTATCATACTTTCTCTGTAATTTATGTACTTTCATCATTTCATAAACGGAATGATGGACTAAACCATGGAACGGAACGCTTTCTCAAATGGAAGCTTGCAACTTACCATTGCTGAAACTGCCCTTAAAAGTTATCAGTGGCACCCCAGCCGAGTCCAGTGGGTGATTAAATATAAGATAAAAACAATTAAAGGATCGATTGTGGGGTTGTCATTAGTAACGAAGTACTAATTGTGTGATCAGCTACCTCAGTGATGTTCATCCATGGTTTATCTACGGATATATCAAGAAGGGCACTTGTTCTTACTAGTATGTGAGCTGTTTTGCTTATTTTGGCTTCAGAAAAGTCTGGGCTGGCTTTTCAAGTTGTAAATCAGTATATTGAATGTAGCTATACTACAAATAAAGCAAGTAGGAAGACACTGGTGACAGATTAAAACTTGACGAATTTTGTGCAATGTGAGGGGCAAATATTTCGGCAGACACTGCAAGGAGGCTATATATTCTGCATACATTATTAATTTTCGCATGTATGGAGTTATAACAGCTGGTGCAGTCAACTAATTCTAGATGTACAGTATTCAGTAGTGAGCTGATTTTCTGTTGCACAAATTTAAGGATGAGTCTGACTGCCATAGCCATGAATCAGGCTAAATTCCAAAACTCCAAGATCAACCAGATTTCAATTAAGCCTTACATGCATGTGAAATCATGCCCATATCCACCAGGCAAACATGATTTGGATCAAGATGTATATATGTGTGATTTCAGTGTATCTAGTCAGACGACTCAGACCTGAAATAGAACACTCATATTAATCACATGTACCACCTAAGAATCCTAGGTGTAACATTACACATGCTTCACTTCATACAAAACAGGTTAAATTTGTTCATCTATTTTCAAGTGATTATTATTCACCTTATTGTAATTGTACTGTATAATTTTATTGATTTGTCTGTATGTTTTTTTCATTTTCCTTTGAAGGTGTACAGTATAGGTAAACAAAAATAAAATTTTCTCTCCCATCTTATTCTAGGATTTCTATTGACTGAGAAAAAAGTTAATCATTTGTATAGCTACAGGCTCAAAATTGAGAAAATATAAAGGAAGTGAATTAATATATAGTTATAGTCAGTTTGCTTTTGGATATTTAATGTCTCCAACCACAACTAAAATTTGATGAATCCATGCATTTCATCGTTGGTCGTCTGAACATTCCAAAAGTGATAACTCCTTAACCAACCATATATTCTGTTTATTAGACTGAATCGGAAGTCATGCCTTTTCTTGTCACCACAACTTTCTAGTTAATTTCTCTGTGGACATTACGCACTGAAACTGAAGAAATTGAGTGATCTTCTATACCTTGTCAAGATCAGCAGAAACATTAATTATTGATATCCAATCAACTTCTGTATTTTGTAACAAAACTTGCCTTGGTCATGCAATAAATGAATTGAAGAAATCTGCTTGATTTATCAGGTAGGAGAATAATCACTGCATGAGACAGCTATTAATATTTTATTACTATCCTATTCCATTTTCCTGGAGGTTCTACTGATAAAATGCAATTCCAGTGGTGATAGCCAATTGCAAGCTGCAAGTTTTGATTCAGAATGCATTCCCACCCTGGATTCAACCCACTACTGAGATATCTGGCATTACTGAGTCCACTGCACTGTTAATAAATCATTGATGTTAACACAATATAGCCTCCTTGTGGTATCTGAATGTCACACACTGCACAAAATTCCTTTAGATTCTGCTTAGACTGAGTCGATTCAGTTTGTCACCATATACTTGTTTCCTCATGGATGGTTTCTGTTGTCAAGCAGTTGCTAAGCTTCCAATCAGATAAGATCAGCCCCTACTGAAAGTCTATGATTATTTCGTGCCACTGCTCGACATCGCTCACCATAGATTCTTTACACCCCCGGGGTAGGGAAAACCTGGGTGTAAACATAGAATCCGTTACTTGCATATACGTAGAGAGGTTTGCGAGGTTTTTGATTATTTATTATAATAATAATAATAGTGCCGCTCATCGAGTTTGCTACTTTCTAAATTTGATTGGATCGGATTGCTTGTACTGTATTAGCTACTGACCACAGTCACTGAAGGTATTGTGTGAAGTACTGTACAATATCATTAGTAGCTAGTTAGCTATATTTACAAGATTTTCATCACAGATTTTCTGATAGTTTAATAGCTATGAAGTTAACTCCGGTTCAATCACAATAGCTAGCTAGCTACTGATCATGACTCGTACTGAGTAGACTGCGTTTACATCCGTGGCGCCCGACCCTACACTAGTTGCACGAAAGTAAGTTTTCTTGGTGAGTTCGAGGCGAGGAGCAAGGTGCAAAGCCCGGCCGTTCCCGTTTTCCCCATTAATAGCTAATATTCCTTCTGTCGGCTATCTTAAAATTTTTACAAATCTCGTCTGGGTGGCACAAGCATTCTGAGACATTAGGCTAATGTTTCATGAAACCATTAGCTATTCATTATTCAGTACAACCAAGAGTACATAATATATATATATTATGAACTCTTGGTACAACTGACTGTTTTATTAGAGTTAACTGAAGAGTATCTCGATCTGTTAGCTATTGATCACCATCCTGCTTAAGAATTGAGTGGGTTAAAGCCACCAGTGACATTGAGGTGGATCTTCAGCCCATCTTTCCTGATGCCTAGCAAGGTAGCTTGCGGTTTCCATACAATCATTAAAGATGAAATAACAAGTAGCTACAAATAAAAATTTGAAATTTTCAACTAGAGTAGGGACCATAGCACATCGATAAAAGTACTGAAACAAGCTGGAGTAGTGCACGATATTAAATCACAGTACAACTATAAGAAGTGTTATATCCCTACCCGCGGTTATTATGGTATCTTGAGCACAGTAGGGATCACTTCTTATTGTTTTACTGTGATTTAATATTGTTCACTGCTCCAGCTTGTTTGTTTCAGTAATGTGCTATAGTCCCTACTCTAGTTGAAAATTCCAAAGTTTTCTGTTTGCTTGTTTGGTAACTTTTTTTTTGTAAATATTATTGATGAACCCACACATACCGCATCTGAAATAGCGCCGCGCGCCCAAGTTATATCAATTTAATTATCGTCTGAAAAGTGAAGTATCCATTATGCTTTGTTGTCAGCTATGTTCAACCCATTACACAGCATTTCGGATTTGCACCTGCAGTCCATGCATACAACAAGAAATGGTGCCGTGTGCCCCAGTCATATCATATTATTATCGTCTAGGCTTTGTTGTTGGCTGTGTTCAACCAGTTACACACCAGTACGAATCGAGAACTATTCGAAAAGCACCTCTCCAATCAAAACAGCCACTATGAAAATACAGACGATTTCCATTACGAAAGGAAGCTACTACGTGCTATCGCCAAATCGACACTTTCCACTGTCAGCAAAGGTGAATGGAACACAAAGGAAGACACTGGTAAGTCCATGAAGAATGCATTGTATGTACTGCAGTATGCCAAAATGCTGTGTCTATTCACGCCCGGCAGTCACGTGAAAAAAACTTTGGCAAAACTGAAAGGCCGGGGTAATCAAACGAAAACAAAACCCTGACCTGGATTCGAACCTGGGATGTCCAGTGTGTGAGCCCAGGATCGTAACCACTGTGCTATGTGGCTCCCAGCTACACACCTCCCTTGGTTTCTACCTTATATACGTCATTCAAGAAGAAACCTATATAAGAAGAATACCCAGTGAAGAAGAAACCGAAGCTGAACCTGACCCTAACCCTAATGCTAACCTGACATTTGTCTGTTAAGCATAATGATGATTTTCACTGTCTGTATGAAGGTAAGTTTTTGGGTGAGTTTGAGGCGAGCGTCCTGGCAAAGCTGGGCTAGCTCACCTCGAACTCACCCAAAAACTTACCTTCATACAACTAGTGTGTTTGATACTTGAGTTATGGGTGACACTGCCGGACAAATAGTGGGAAAAATTGCGTCTGGCTGCCGAACGAATAGATGCTGCGATGCCAAAAGGCACCTCTCGGGCCGAAGCAATGTTGAACAGTGAAAAATCAAGACCATAGCATTAGCTGTTATCGTGAGTTAGCTACACTTGTCTGAGGTATCAGTCAGTCAGTCAGGCAGTAGAAAATTCTGTTAAATAAATTATTTTTAAAATTTTGTAGCAACTTGTTGAAAGCATTTCGGGTTGATCTGAAAGCTTGTTTTGGCTTAGTTTTACCTAACCAATAGCTACTGCCTCATATAAGTAGTCAGGGAAAATTGAGGCTGGTTTTTGGGTGATGTTATTTCGCAGACCACACCCACTCCTTTGTGGTCCCTACTATACAGTACTATCATACTGTATGATAGTAAAAACTTGCATGATTTCATAATAATGACCAAACTTAGGCCGTGAGACATAGCAATGCAGGTTGGTGATATGGTGGTCTTATGTCATGTAGCACATGAAAGGTCCTCAATAGTAGCTGTAGCTTTTAGATAGCTAGTTGTACATGTTATAGTTGTTAACATTCATGCATTCACAAAAGGAATCTATGTAGCTACGTAGGTAATTACCTAAATGTCAGGAGTACAGGTAGCTAACCTTAATGTATTCCAATCTCACAACTTTGAGGTTTCTGTAAATGATGGAGTATGCATTTGTGGCGGTTAGATAAGTGCTAAGTAGAAGTTACTCATACTGTGGTTTGCAAATACCAGAGAAGTGCTTATCATAATAGTATGGCTGCATAGAAGGAAGTGTGAATGCATTCCCAGACTGTATTTCCTCAGGGTCAATTACAGATTATAAGTCCCAAGCATAAGAGCTTATAAGCTCCTAGCTGTATGGATATATAGCAGGCCCTAGGCAGGTTGGCTCTTCAACCTAATGGTAAGACCAGCTCTGCTAAAGATGGTATGTAAAGTCTGTCACTATATGTAATCTATTATTTCCTGTAGGCTTTGAGATGCCCATATCAGAGGGCCATAGTGCACTCCCTAATGAACCAACCACCAGTGAGGTTGGAGAATTTATAGTTAACATGTACACTAAAGAAAATTTTAAAGAATATTCAAATGGTGGCATTCAACTAGATCCGATTGGTCATCTGTTCCAAAGTCCTGATTCAATTATTGAAGGTGCTGCTGGTAAAAAAAGTGATGAAATTGCTTCACTTGCTAAACCTTTGGCATCAGCAGGAGAGTCTAAAAAGGAACACAGTACAATAATTGTTCAAATGACCACAAATGACAGTAACCCTCCTTCTACACCTAAATCTCCTCTGTCAAGACGTGGTACTGGTCTTTCTAGAATAAGGATAACTCTATTTCATAAAGATAGTGGTGTATCTGTACAAGAGAGTTGGAGGAAGAGAAATTCAACTGTACGACTGAAGAACTCTAAAAACTTTGTCTCCTTCCATAATATATACTACACAATACCACAGGGTTATTTCTGGCAGCGTAAACCACCTAAAGTTATCCTTAACAATGTCAGGTAATTCTGTATGTATCATATAATATAGGTATGTAGCTATCATTAAAGTATATCGTACTAAACTAGAGAAAAAGACACATGGTGAGATTGAAATTCTAGGATTGTGTGCCACATGTATAGTTTTCATATTCTCTAGAAAGTACTGTTGTCTTATGTAGTGCTTGTTATGTATGTATGCGTACACTCTAGTGGGATAATGAGATCTGGTGTTAATGCCATTATGGGACCATCTGGTAGTGGAAAATCCACGTGAGTATGTGTGTGTGTGTGTGTGTGCGTGTGCGTGTGTGTGTGTGTGTGTGTGTGTGTGTGTGTGTGTGTGTGTGTGTGTGTGTGTGTGTGCAATGGCGGATCCAGGATGGGGCATTTAACCGAGAACTGAGACAAATTTACCTGTGGAATAGAGCAGATTCTAGCTTAACAAGATCCTTCTTTTATGACTTTAGCAATGAATATCTGCATACCAATACAACCTACACTCCGATCAACCAGTTGTGGACTGACTTTAAATTTGCTTGTCACTTCTGTCTGGACACTTTGGTTCATGGTAAGTTATCTTCAAACAAGACATCAACTGACCATGGATCACCACCTACATCAAAAGACTTTGTAGACGAAATAAGTGAGCTTATACTCAGTATTGCTGATCATGCTCACCTACCGCCTGGCAATATTATAAGACTCTTAAAAACCAAGCTCAAAAAGAATGCTGTCAAGCCTATAATGACTACTTTTCGAAGGTCATTGACTCCAGTTCCACAGCTAATTAAAAAAAAAATTATGGTCATATATCAAAAGACAAAAATTGGATCACGTTGGAATACCCCCACTGTCACATAATGGTCACACCATCTCTGATTCCACCCACAAAGCTAATATTCTCAATGATTACTTTAGCTCAGTGTTTGCCACCGAAGACACCCAGTCTACTCTCACACCAGATGAAAGCCCTTATCCTTTTATGCAGCCTATTTCCATTACTTATACTGACGTCTCCCAGCTCCTAACAACTTTGGATGTTCATAAAGCACCAGGACCAGACAAAATTCCATCACAGTTATTTCAATTAGCCTCTCAAGAAATTGCTCCTCTGATTTTCAATTCGTCACTTCATCAAGGAGAACTTCCCATGGACTGGAAACGTGCTAATATTGTACCTGTATTCAAAAAAGGAGACAAAACACTTGCATCCAATTACAGACCAATATTGCTAACCAGTATCAGTTGCAAGATCATGGAGTGCCTAATTCTTACTCATATCTCTTCTCCCATGTAGAATCAATAAATATTCTCTGTGACCAACAACATGACTTCTGACCTAGAAGGTGTTGCGAATCACAACTTATTACTACTGTAAATAACATTTCTAAATCTCTTGACTCTGGCTTCAAATTGGTATCATCTTTCTAGATCTATCTAAGGAATTTGATAAAGTCCCCCATCACTGTTTATGTAACAAATTATCCTACTATGGTATTAGAGAGGAACTACTAACATGAATACAAAACTTCCTCATCAGTATGCATGCAACAAGTAATTCTTGCTGGTTCAACCAGTGAGTCACATGCAGTTAACTCTGGCATCCCCCAAGGAACAATTTTAGCCCCTCTAATATTTTTATGTTATATTAATGACCTACCATTATCAATCAATGCCAACATTGGCCTGTAAGCTGATGATACCATACTTTACACCATTATTCACTCTACATCTGGCTGTTTATCACTTCAAAACGATCTCAACTCCTTATCACAATGGGGCACTAGATCTAGTATGTTTTTAATCCTGATAAAAGTATATTCATGAGAATCACCCGTAAACACAATCCAATCACCTACAACTGCACCATTAATGACATCTCTATCAAAGAAGTTTCATCTACTAATTATTTAGGAGTTACAATCACCAATGATTTGTCGTGGTCCACACACTTTACTAACATCACATCCAAGGCTCTATCAGTCAAAGCATTCCTACAGAGAAATCTTAAGTCCCCTCAAATCAGAAGAGACATTGAACAAGTACAGAGGCAATCTGCTAGATTCTGATTTCTCGCGTTTCAGCAGCGCAACCAACATGCTCATTCACCTTAACATTCCCAGTTTAGAACACTGCAGACAAGTATCCAGTATCACCATCCTTTACAATTGTTCATAATCTCATTGATATATTTCCTGTTGATTTAGTTCCTGTCACTTTTAACACCAGAGGACATGACCAAAGATTTCATCATATCTATGCAAGGACCGATCAGTACAGTAATTCATTCTTCCCTAGATCAATTAGACTGTGGAATTCACTCCCACCTGACCTAATCCAACAACAATCATTACAAATTTTTAAGTACCAACTGAAATTATTATTACTTTCCCCTACCAATCAGTAATCCCATAATCAATCATATTGTAAAACATTTTGTATGTATGTTTCACATGTGCGTTAATCCTCAAACTGAGGCTGCACAGTTTTTGGAAAATAAAAATAAAAAACAAATTTGGGGCAAATGCCCCCACTGACCCTTGTGGAGGAGCCAGCCATACTTCTAGTAAATACTAAGGCCAAGATCAGTTTATGAAACTCATGAAAATATGCATATTTTAATAGTAATCATTACAAATTCATTTGAACCAAAGCGAACCAAAGTCAAATTTAGCTTCAAATTGTCAACCAGCACTATCGTGCGTACTAAGCGCCTCTAAAATAATTATCGTATTACTGTTATTAAGACATTCAGAGCCTTTTAAACAGCTTTTTAGACTTCACAACCATCTGCAAAGGCCAAAATGACAAAGATCAACAGTGAGACACTACTAAGAGGTGATTATTTGCTGCTTCAAAAATGCAGCAATAAACAAGAGAATCTGCTCTCCCCAACCACCTACCAACTTAGCCTGTTTGTGCTCCTCCCCTTGCCAGCTCCTGGATCCGCCCCTGGTGTGTGTGTGTGTATATACAGTATGTGTAATCCACTATATGCATGCATATATGAAAAGTATGGTTGCAAAAGGCTAATATAGCTCTGCAGCTAGTATTACATTAAGGCAATAATGCATGCAGGGTCTAATTAAACAATTGACATTACTTACTATTTTTCACTCTCAACATTTGTACACAGCTTGTTGGATATTCTGGCAGACAGGAAAGATAGAAGGTGGGTCACTGGACATGTACTCATTAATGGTGAAAAACAACCACACAATTTCAAATGTGCCTGTGGATATGTTGTCCAGGTATGTAAGAGATCTTGTTATGATTCCAGATGTGGAGGCTAGGGGCATTTTGCTGAGGGATTGTTTCCAAATGTAATCATGATAATTATGAATGTCAGATACTTCGTTTATATGATATTACTACATTAGTATACAACTATTTTATAATTTACTATATGCAGTGGTTATCGTACAATGTATTATGTACAATTTTTAAGTGACGTATTGTTGTTTGGCTACCTGTAAAATTGTTCTTCTTTAGGTTTAATTTTGTTCATCTGCAAAGAACACAAACCTTAATTATAATTGTATTGTACATAAATACATGTAAGTTACAAATTCTATTCCAGGATGACATCTTAACTGGTACACTAACTGTGAAGGAGAATGTCTATTTGTCTGCCTTATTAAGGCTACCACCTGAAATGGACAAAGATGAGAAATTGGAGAAGGTTGATGAAGTGATTGAAGAGTTGGGAATATCTCACGTTGCTGACACACTGGTATGTCATGTACTCTAAGTCATTATATATCAAGGGACCTAGTGTTTGCTATTGTGCACTCATTAACAATATTTTGTTGGTCCGTAGATTGGTACGGCATTTACTCGTGGCATATCTGGAGGACAAAGAAAACGTACAAGTATTGCAAGGGAGTTGGTGGTCTCTCCTGGTGTTCTTTTCCTTGATGAACCAACTACAGGACTGGACAGCACAACTGCTGAATCAGTGATACAGATTCTTCACAAGTATATAAGCATTGAGTAAATGTGGTACTGCAGTCTAAATAATGTGCAGTATCTATTGTGTACTTTATCCATGTAAAACTGTAAGCGGGTGCAGTCTTGGGTAAAATCATCAAAAGGTGGTGGCTAAGAAATGACTGCAATGTTGTTAATGCTAAACAATCAATACACATAATAATGCACAGTCATTAATAAAATAATGCTTGGCATTGCAGCCATTTGTTGGCTATCACCTTTGATTTTGCATTTTTTCTCCTAGACTTTTGAAGATCACATTCCTTTGGCTGCTTGCAATTCTATATATTCTGAAGCTGGCTACAAGCTGGTTTTGGCCCAATTTCTTATTAACTAATACTATGTAAGCCACAAGTTAGCTAGTGGTATATGTTTTAATCGCATTATAAATTGCAAATTTTTGGAATTTCTAATAGAATACACATAGAATGTTCTAGATTTTGTGTTGGTATGCGTAGATTTAAATTTCATTTATAAGATAGAAAGCTGAATAACAATGGTAGCAGTTAGTGGTTAAGGATTTTGGAGTTAGGTGTGATAGGTCTCTGGTTTGGTTCAAACCATGTGGACATAACCTTTTTCAATGTTGTTGTGGACTTTTACGCATTGGTGATTGTTCTATTTGAGTAATTCAATCCTGTGAGGTTGGCTTTCTCCTTGTAACGCTGCAGCTGGTACTGTGATTTCTTGTAAACAGCAAACGTTTTAAGCTATGACAGCTAATTAACTATACATAGGCTGATTTTTAAGTGATTTTTACAAGCAGTATATCCTGTATATTGGTGTTTATAATGTGAATTATCCATAACTTTAATGTTCATCAGATTTGCACCAGATGTAATACATGAACTTGCCATAATTATACATCCTTATTCTATGCTAAATTTCAAGGCAATCAAGATATTTTGCTTTGTATAAAGATTTTGGAAAGTTTGTGAAAGGTAGCTCCGAAATTCAGTTGAACTTGGCCCAAAGACATACTTCTCTACATGTATCTATGTTTCTATTTCTTTTAGTTTAAGCAAAAAAGGTCGTGTCATCATCATGTCAATCCATCAACCTCGATACTCCATCTTTAGATTGTGCGATCACCTAATGCTGTTGTCCAGGGGTGTGGTGGTCTACACTGGTGTTGGTAGGGCTGCGCTACCTTATTTTGCTAATACCCTTGGTGAGTGGTGTGGGAAGTGTGTATGTGTGTGTGTGTGTAGTGTGACAGCTACAATTTCTCACTGGTTTGTGAAGACCCATTTTACTGCTTGACTGGTTTTGCATTGATTTCATTTCTTTATAGTCTAAACAGTAAATACCCCATACCAGCCATAAACTGGCTTTGAGATTTACAATTTCTCTTTAAACAGATTCAGTGATGATTATGGAAAACAGAAGTTACAATAGTTTTGTTTACTGATTTTACTTCAATCACCAAATGTGTTTCATGAGCTATGATAGTTAACCTATGCACAGACTGATTTTCAAGCTATTCTCATAAGCAGTTCACTTCCGTAGGTATGATGATAAAATATTGGTCTTTAATAATCATTCATAAACTTTGTGAATATTTATTAGTGTTTTACATCAAAATTATATTATGTGAATTTGTCTTTGTGCATCCTCAATTTTCCAAGCAATTTAGCTAGCTGTACATTTACATTAATATCTGAACTCCTGAATCGAAGAAAAAATGAGGATGCTTTTATTAGGGGTCACAAATGCTTTGCTTAAATTTGGTATGTGGGTATGTACCAGAAGTAGAGGGCAACTATGACACAAAAGTAATGTGCTTTTGAGAGGGAATCATGGAACTGTTTTCTTTCTGTGTGGTGCACTAGCTTTCTTGGCTGCACGATGTGTCTTGATATGTACATGCAGTATTCATGTTGTGTGGTCAATCATGCCAGGTGTGGAGTGTGATGAATTTGAAAATCCAGCTGACTTCTTCCTGGACAATCTGAATGAAACTGAGAATGCCTCAGATCGTGAAAGTAAGCTAACACAATCATAACAACAATGTACTGGTCCATTGTATGTAGCTGGTGATACTGGTCACCCATTGGGTAACAAGTGGTATGATAGTGAAGACTATCAGATATTAACTGACAAACTTAAACGTCTTTTGAACAAGGCCATAGACCAACCTGATGGGATAGCACCCAAGTATGCTACTAATCCTTTAACACAAGTGAGTCAGTGTTCATTGTCAATTGGGTGATTGTATGAATAGTGGATCCATTTTAAAATTTGTGTGTGTGTGTGTGTGTGTGTGTGTGTGTGTGTGTGTGTGTGTGTGTGTGTGTGTGTGTGTGTGTGTGTGTGTGTGTGTGTGTGTGTGTGTGTGTGTGTGTGTGTGTGTGTGTGTGTGTGTGTGTGTGTGTGTGTGTGTGTGTGTGTGTGTGTGTGTGTGTGTGTGTGTGTGTGTGTGTGTGTGTGTGTGTGTGTGTGTGTGTGTGTGTGTGTGTGTGTGTGTGTGTGTGTGTGTGTGTGTGTGTGTGTGTGTGTGTGTGTGTGTGTGTGTGTGTGTGTGTGTGTGTGTGTGTGTGTGTGTGTGTGTGTGTGTGTGTGTGTGTGTGTGTGTGTGTGTGTGTGTGTGTGTGTGTGTGTGTGTGTGTGTGTGTGTGTGTGTGTGTGTGTGTGTGTGTGTGTGTGTGTGTGTGTGTGTGTGTGTGTGTGTGTGTGTGTGTGTGTGTGTGTGTGTGTGTGTGTGTGTGTGTGTGTGTGTGTGTGTGTGTGTGTGTGTGTGTGTGTGTGTGTGTGTGTGTGTGTGTGTGTGTGTGTGTGTGTGTGTGTGTGTGTGTGTGTGTGTGTGTGTGTGTGTGTGTGTGTGTGTGTGTGTGTGTGTGTGTGTGTGTGTGTGTGTGTGTGTGTGTGTGTGTGTGTGTGTGTGTGTGTGTGTGTGTGTGTGTGTGTGTGTGTGTGTGTGTGTGTGTGTGTGTGTGTGTGTGTGTGTGTGTGTGTGTGTGTGTGTGTGTGTGTGTGTGTGTGTGTGTGTGTGTGTGTGTGTGTGTGTGTGTGTGTGTGTGTGTGTGTGTGTGTGTGTGTGTGTGTGTGTGTGTGTGTGTGTGTGTGTGTGTGTGTGTGTGTGTGTGTGTGTGTGTGTGTGTGTGTGTGTGTGTGTGTGTGTGTGTGTGTGTGTGTGTGTGTGTGTGTGTGTGTGTGTGTGTGTGTGTGTGTGTGTGTGTGTGTGTGTGTGTGTGTGTGTGTGTGTGTGTGTGTGTGTGTGTGTGTGTGTGTGTGTGTGTGTGTGTGTGTGTGTGTGTGTGTGTGTGTGTGTGTGTGTGTGTGTGTGTGTGTGTGTGTGTGTGTGTGTGTGTGTGTGTGTGTGTGTGTGTGTGTGTGTGTGTGTGTGTGTGTGTGTGTGTGTGTGTGTGTGTGTGTGTGTGTGTGTGTGTGTGTGTGTGTGTGTGTGTGTGTGTGTGTGTGTGTGTGTGTGTGTGTGTGTGTGTGTGTGTGTGTGTGTGTGTGTGTGTGTGTGTGTGTGTGTGTGTGTGTGTGTGTGTGTGTGTGTGTGTGTGTGTGTGTGTGTGTGTGTGTGTGTGTGTGTGTGTGTGTGTGTGTGTGTGTGTGTGTGTGTGTGTGTGTGTGTGTGTGTGTGTGTGTGTGTGTGTGTGTGTGTGTGTGGGTGGGTGTGTGAGTGTGTGTGGCATATTTGTGGTGTGAGTTAGAGGATATTTAACATAATAAACCTTGCCTGCTTAGACTACATATACTGTATTGTAAGTATGAGCTTATTTTGTACTTTAATTATGAGACTGTTATCAAACAGACCTACTATTTATTTGGTCGTGGGATGAAGAAATTACTAAGGGATCCCACTGCTGGAGTAGCTGTGGTAAGTAAATATATTATAATTGCTCTTACTAACATGTATGGACTGTGTTGCTATTCATATGCAACCTACATTTAGAGTAACAAATTTAAAAACTAAACAGATGGAAGAAGTTATAACATTATTATTCAGAAAAACTATTTAGCTAAAAGATGCTATCTTGTAGTACAAATAAAATGTAAAAATCATGTAAGCCCCAAAAGTGGCTTTAATTGAGGCTGCAAATGTCTGTACAAAAACAAAAATCCATGCCAAAACAGCCAAGGTGTGAAAAAGGGTGCAGCCCTTAAAAATCCAGGGTCTGAGATCAAAGGTGGCACCCATGAAATAGTTGTAATGTTTTTGATGTAAATGATGATCGCTCTGTGTCATCATTAGCATTAGCATCATTGTAACTATTTCATGGCTGCCACTTTAATTTGATTTCACAGCTTTCTAACCCTGGCTTTTAGAAGGCTGCACCCTTTTTGCAGTTCAGTTATTTTAGCAAGAAATGCTACATACATTTACAATAGTGGCTGCAAAATATTGTACTGGGGGTGTTTGCTGGAATTATATTCTACCAACTGGGTGATGGAGAAAATGCCTTACTTGACAGGTAAGTATAATTGTACATGTATTGTCTGAATGTTGTGTCAGGATGTGTCATGTACCACATGGAGTGAAACTATAGTGGAAGGAGCTAATTGGTTTACAAAATTTTAATATTGGTGTGCTTCCCACAACTATAATTATAGCTGATCTAATGTGGTTGCATTTCTCTTGTGATTGTCATTCCAGCAAAACTAGTGGTTCTGAGATACGCATATGGTTCAATAATAGTTTCATGTGGTCAGAACATTTATTTCTGTCCAATAGAGATTAGGAGACAATAATCTGACTTCAAGTTTGAAGCACATAATTGTGACTGTCTCTGGGAAAACCGGTCTTATCGTCCATTTAAAAGTATTGAGAAATGTCGGTTTTAAATATTCAGAGTGTTGTAGCTGGCCAATGGTGGTACAGTAGCTACGCATACCAAATTTTCACGTTTTACAACAGTTTCTTACCTTCTTGATCATCCACTGGAGTAGTCAACAGCTAAGTTTCTCGCCATTTTAGATAGTTTTTAAACCGAGGTTGTCTGTATCAGGCGAGCTCCAGAAGGGTGGGAGGTGGGGGCCCTGGAAGGGGGGCATGATGGTTTTCAAAATTGAAAAGAAATGTGTTGGGATGAATGAGGCCAAATTATGGGCCATGCAGGGCTCAGAACTGGCTAAAATGAAAGGAAATTTACAGCACAAGTCATTGTCCAACACCACGGAGCTGTACAGCCACACACAGCCATCTCCTCGTTGGCCAGGGCTCCATCAAGACCCCAGACCACTCGTACGGCTCGCCACTGTGCTTTAAAAAAAGCAGCCAGTAAAAGCAGACTACTTCACTCTGGTCGACTGTGGCAGTGAAACTTGATAGTGCATTCGTTAAGCTTTGTGCTTGTGTGAAAAAATCAAACTTCCTATCTTGGGCAATAAGAACGATTTTTGTAGATCCAGTCACAATTATGGTTCAACTTAGTCAAGTACAGCAAGCCCCCATTCCTGAGGGTATTACTATGATGGTAGGCTAGTTTCAAGTCAATCTTTTCTCTATCAAACGTAATGATGAGACCACTTAACTGAGTATACTAAAGTAGTTTGGTATTAGGATGTCTACACTAAAATATGCAAGTTTCACAGTGCCATATTTCATTATTATACTGTATGTAGTGTAGTGTAGTGTAGTGTTCAGCTCAAGTGCCACATTATTCTTTATACAGATCTGGAGCAATATTCTTTTGCATGCTATGCAATCTGTTTACAGTGGCTACCAGTTTGGGATTGTTCGTCAATGAGAGAGCATTGTTCATGTGAGTGGTGTTTATATACATACCAAAATGAATGTTGAATAACATGTGTTAGCTATATGTTTCCTAGTAATTTTACCTACAGTTACAGTGGTCGATCCAAAGGAAGTGCACCGAGGGCACGTGCACCTCTCCCCATGCACACGCACACAAAACAAACACTATACAAGATTGAGGTAATTCTATTAGACAGTCAGTCAAATACTCTAATAGAACAGTCAACACTAATAACATTTGCCGAGTTTAAAAAATTCTAATATGCAGTACCATTCCACGGGAACATTTAGTCTGCTAGGAAATGAAATGCACATGGTTTTTTTGTATGCCATTCTACACTGTGACTATTTACTTTAGGCTTGTAACTGAACTCATGATTGTCACTGGTCTACAACTCGTCATCAGTGCAAATCACTTAGAAAGTATAAGAGTAATTATTTTCTGAATATTTTATAAAATACCTTTAACTTCTGGGGGGCTGTGCACACCAGCCACCCTGCTCTGTATACCTACTACCTTGGTGCACCCATCAATGTTAAATGCCAGCTACTCTAATAGAACAATCATTTTTAAGTCAGGGACTATGTATATATCTCAGCTTTGTCATTTGTGTTACAGTACTTGTATAAATACCCAGTTGATGGTGTTGTATGTGTTTTTTAACAGTCATGAAAACTCAAGTGGTTTCTATCGTGTGTCATCGTACTTCTTTTCAAAATTCTTTGGTGATTTAATTCCTCTCAGGTTACTACCAGTTCCTTTCTTTTCTGCTATAGCATACTGGATGATTGGTAAGACGTTGTTGTAGTTATTATAAAAC
This sequence comes from Dysidea avara, assembly GCF_963678975.1. Lineage (NCBI taxonomy): Eukaryota > Metazoa > Porifera > Demospongiae > Dictyoceratida > Dysideidae > Dysidea > Dysidea avara. Next base: position 13,221,433 of record NC_089276.1, read on the forward strand.
TTGTAGTTTACCATTTTAGCTGTGGATATCTTTACATTGTTCTGCTTGTTTCAGGGTTACAAGCTGAAGTAGAAAAGTTCTTCTTATTCATGTTGGGAATATTTGCTCAAAACATGGCAGCGGCTGGTTTGGTGTATTCAATTTCAGCTGCTGTAGGCACATTCCCTGTTGCTCAAATCATCTACATTGTACTGCTAGTGTTTGCCATGGTACAGCATATATTATCCCATCATGTGTTTTATTGTGTGTGTCCATTTTGTAGATCTTTGGTGGGTTCTTTGTAAGCTTAAACACAGTACCTAGCTGGGTGACTTGGCTGCAGTGGTTTAGTTATTTCAAATACACCTATGCTGTAAGTATTATATATTGTGCTTTGGTTACTGTAATGTGTTGTATAAGGATGGATGGCCCCTCAGTAGTGTATTTGCGGGCTAGTAGTTCCTGACTCTTATCTGAATTCATAATGTTAACTGGTTATAACAATGATTGTCCCATCATCTACATACGTACTATGTGTAGATGATGGGACACTGTGCAATGACACTATGTAATGGATGTTATTATTATTATTATTATTATTATCAACTTTGTCAAAAGACCGGGTTGTACAAAAGGACAAGCCTGTAGGCGTACTTCCCACACATACACACCAGAAATTACAAAAACAATGACATAAGCAAATGCACCTGAAAAAGAAAATAACTTCTATAAGAACAAAATAAATACCAACAAAACAAGAACATTAGCTAAGTATAGAGAAGATTCAAAAAAGAAAACGACGGAGGGCTAAACGGAACAAGGGTGGCTGTTTAATTCGCAGGATGGTATGGCATATGGTATTCCACAGAAATGGGCTGTTCACAAAGAAAGAGTAACGAAAAGAATTAATAGACGATGTCACAGGCCGGATAGATAGAGGGTGACACCTTGTGGGAGCTTGGGACAACTGAAAATGTTCACTAAATGGTAAGGAATTCCTGTGGTGGAGGCTATCATGAATGCAACAAATAGTAAAGTAGGTGTGACGCTGTTGAATGGTAGGCCACTTTAATGCTTGGATGCATTTGTCAGAAGACTTACTCCAACTGTGAGATGAAGGAATCCACCTGCTATTGGAAGCCCAACTGGCAGCTCTACGCTGAACAGATTCCAGAGCATTGATGTGACAATTATGGTAGTATAATTTACGGTATTATGTGCATGAATAAGAAACTCAGGTCTTTGCAATTTTTGGCTTATAAAATTATACTCTTAACAGAACAGTTAAAATTTTAAATAGATCATAACACAGCATAATAATATGTCTACATAAGTGGGTTTATTATTGCTATTTTGAATGTACGTATAAGTATAATGGATGATTTTGGGTATTGCTCAAAAGCATAATGCTTAATATGAGTCTCATGTCTACACCGTGTTCTTATGTTACACTGTTACATCACTGTATTCATTTGTTACAGATTTTACTGGAGAATGAGCTAGAGAATACTGAATTTACTTACTGTGGACGGTATAATGGAACTGTCTGGTATGTTGCCATGCTTAAAATACAACACTAAACTAGAAGCCCTTAACTTATGTCATCAGAGATGCATTCGATTTATCATTATCTTTGTAGTTAATGTGGCCAGAGCATTTGGGTTTATTATATAAGAGCCTTTTTCAAAAAAGATTTTGTGACATTATCATATTTCTGACTTATTAATTGTTGGCAATAAAAATTATTAATGGCAGTACTATAAAAACAGGCTATGGAATACATGCAATAAACAAAACTCCTGGATTCCTATTGTACTGTATAGCTAGAGAGTTTGGTGGGGGAAAGTTTGGTGAATTTGGCAGGTGAGCGGTGTTTCACCAAACTAGAATCCACACAATTGTTTGTCCAAATATAAATCTGCGTTAGCTACTAACAAATTCACCAAAAATTTTCTTGCCAAAATCCAATTGCGACAAATTCACCAAAGGTTCCTCCCGCCAAACTTCCGCCTACAGGCACTAATGCTGTGGAAGTGTATTCAGCTACCGCAACCAGGGGCGTAGCCAGAACCCGGGCCACCCAGGCCCAGGCCCGGGCATCAATAATTCGAGATACTCTAATAGAGCAGTCAGATCGAGATAAATCGGTTTCAGTATTCAGAGAAGCAGTGTAGCAAGCTACGTATGTGGTTATAAATAAGGAGGTGAAGTTGGTGGAGGGGAGAAGATCAAGGGTAGGCAGGAAGGGGGGAGGGGGGAGGATCGGACGAATCCCCCCTTTCAGAGGCAGAATCTTTTACAACTAAAAATCACATCAAATCTTACAGCCCTGGAGCTGTCCGGTAGCTACTTGCACACCAGCGCTCCTCTGTACTACTCTTGAAGGTCGCATTGCATTAATGCTGAGCAAATCATCGAATCTATTGCGTCACAGGATCAGTAGCGCATGTGATGCATGGTGGAAATGGCGAAAGAGTGTTGATTGGTTGAGGCAGACAGCAGCTGCGATAACTCAGGTGAGCACAAACTGTGAATAGTTGATGTATATTTATCTGATGAATGGTTTGTTTAGGCCATACCTACTGGATCTTATGTTGCGCGGGCAAAACCTCAGAAAATTTGGGTAGGTAGGTCGATTTGATAATGATAATAATAATTAGTACATAATAGAAAATTAAAGTATTATGAACCATACAAAAAGAGCAGCAACTACAAAAAACGTTACTGAAACATATAGGGTGTTCTGCAGCACCATAATGTATTGCTGTACAATGAATCAAACCTCTTGAATATAAGAACTATTTCGTTAAGAGTATCTTCACCATTAAAGCTCAACCTTTTGAAGGGTTTAATCCCTAGAGGAGCCTGGTTATCCCAATAGCTGATTTTCACTAGCACATACGATATTGACCATCTTGGCACACGTGATCCTATATCACGTGATTATCATTATCATTTCAGGTCATGAAAAAAGACAGTCGGTCGGGCCCATGCAACATAAAATCCAATAGGTATGGCCTTATTTGTCACATGTTGCGGGCACGTGATGTCTCGAATACATTGGAGTACAAGCCAAGTCTAAAGTTACTGACCAACAGGAGGGCCGACCGAGAATAATGTATACCCGGAAGGAAGTATTGCCAACTAAGCGACTCGGAGTGTGGAGGGTTCCCGTGTGCTAGAAAATAAAATAAAATTTGAAGTTGGCTGTCACGGTCTAGAAGTGAAGATTAAGTTAGTATTAGCTAGCTACAATAGGTTTATAGTTTCTGTAAGCTGCATAAACAGCAGTGTGTAGGTTTTAGCTAGCTAGATGCACAAACAGCACCTTTTAATGTTGCTGCCTAAGGGCACGTTTTGTGTATGCATCATTTTCGTTCAGACGTGGTCTAGGGGGAAGCACCCAGGACCTCCTCCAAGAACTGTAACAAAATATTTGGTCCGGGTGCATAAATAGTCCGGCCGGACCACATATGTTAGACATAAATGGTCCGGCCGGACCAACTATATAGGACAACAAAAATGGTCCTATACCCAAGCAAAACTAGTCCGGGTTGTAAATGTCAATTCTAAAGCTTAGCCAGCTAACTTAATTTGATTGTAATTTTATACATTCAATTGTAAATGTAAGTTGTAAGTATACTTTTTCTGGCTGTGGGCACCAGTTGCTCACAGACCATTAATGCAGGCCTTGCCTGCATTAAAAAGCAGTTAAAATAAAGCTAAACCACGTACTCTTTACTGCTAGTTGTGATTAGCTATACTGATTGACAAAATGATCACCTAACTACTACCAACTTAGTCAAAGTCTGGGGACAGTTCGTCTCAGCATTGAGTTAGCGAATGCGGCAGGGGCGTAGCGAGGGGGTTTCAGGAAACCCCTTTGGATTTTACACACTACTTGAAACATTAAGAAATTGATACATAAAAATCCTTACATAGCTCACTACACACTGCTCTAATACTGTGACTGCTTTATTAGAGTCTCGATCTTGGTACACTAAAAATTTTTAGAGGGGATCAAGAGCCCCCCCGGCGGCTGTATCCGCTTCGCCGTATGCCGGCATACATTTTCAGGAACTATGTTGTGAGCAAGGGTTTAATATTTACGTTGTAGCTAGCATCAACCATATTGCTTCAGATTATCAATGGCGGATCCAGGATGGGGCATTTGGGGCAAATGCCCCCCTTCAAGAAATTGCATACAAGATCGAGATACTCTAATAGAGCAGTCAATTACTCTAATAAAGCAGTCACAATGTTCATGAGGCAGTGTAGCTTACCTATGAAGCTATATATAGGATTTTATTTTACATAACAGACGTAATATATTATTGTGATCTTTTTTTTTTTTGGTCTTCAACTGGTTTTCAGCAAGTTTTTTTGGTCTTCAACTGTTTTTCAGAAAGGTGCCCCCCCTCTTTCCAAACTCTGGATCCGCCCCTGATTATGTATAACTTACGCTGCAAAATTCACGCCAGCATAACTTAGCGGGTTCGTACATGACAAACTGGAGGCGGACCGTTTATATGTTCAGCCCGGCATATCAAAACTTGTGTAAGATATTCCGAAGGGGGTTACGCCCGTTTCGTATAAAATAACACTGTCCTCTAAACAAGCCGCCATAACTTCCGCGTACTTTGGTTGACGGACACGACGTTTGGTTTATCAAATTCCTTGATGAAAGGCGATTCGATTCATGTGTAAGTTCTTTGTTTAGTAATGAGGGGGGAGCTAAAAAGGAGCCTTGTACCGCAAACTTTACGTGTTCAGAATGCCCGTAAAAACACGTGTTTTTAAACATTTCTATAACCTAACCTGTTTAACAATTTGTACGGTCGGAATCTTATTAAGCATCCTTCGCTGCGTAGAATGATACCAAATTTAGCGAATTTGGTTGAGGATAACAACTTGTAAATTGGGATTTTCCCGGTGAGATAATTAAATTTTCCAATAGGTTAATGTATGGAGCGCGTATTATGTCATCATCAGCAGTAAATAACTGTCGCTATGGCGACATTTTCCCATTTGTACGGTCGGAATTGGATAGAGATATTCAAGGGCTTTCTTTTATTGTATGGTGTACTGTAGAAATTTTGTGAGTTAAAGGTTGTAAATTAGTGTTTTTGCATGTAGTGTAAAATACATGTATTTTGTATTGGACAAAAAATGACAAGGAATGATGAGATTTTATGATCAGCCTGTTTTACCAAGTTGAGGTTTCAAAAAGGATATTAAACAGATTTTAGATTTATTTAATGCATAATTCTTAATTTTTAAAGGTTTAACCCAGTATTTGAAAACTTTTAATGTTGACCACCTGATAAAGCTTGATTTGACAAATCCCATACATATGTTTTGATATGGACCATTTATGCACTGGCATGGGAGGTCCAGGGGGACCAAGTATGTAAACATAAGCGGTCCGGCCGTTTGCCCGGACCATTGGTGCGTTGACAGAACATTCACTTGACTTTCTTTTGGTCTTTAGCTTACAGCTAGGCCCTGCATGGCATCACCAAAAGTCTGGCTATGCCCCTGACCGTAACAAGACAGTTACAGTATGTTGTCTAGTATTGTAGTTCACTGAATAGTCATCATCCTGTCTGCAGGCTACTCTTTGTATTAATGTGTAATAGTACATAGTTTAGACTTCCATAAAACAAGCTGTATTTGTGTGTATGTGAAACAGCAATCTCTAGGATTGTGAACTTAATTCCATTGAATTGTGTATATACTGTATAATTAATTTTGCTGAATTGTGTCTATTTTAGTCTATTTACAACAGTTGAAGAAGGTAATGATTATCTGGAGAATCTTAATTTTCGTCAGTACAACATATACTGGAACTTTTTGGGACTTGGGCTACTAGCACTAGCCTTGTTCATCCTCACCTATATATTTTTACTTCGTATAAAGAAGACAACATAGTGAAAAGATCATGTCTATGTTACTGTATTCCATATAATGCACCTTTATTCTTCTTCAAGTTCATGCATATTATATGACTGTGAACAAGCATATGTACTTGTTATCTATGTATAGTTTTATATGAAAAAAATGGCTATTTATAGTACATACTGTACTTCCCAATGTTTTATATAACATGCATGCGAATGTTTAAATGTTGCTGTTCCCCTGCCTGACTGGAAATGCTGATCCTCTCTTGGTACAAGAAACCCAAAATACTACTGTAATTTGCTTTTTTTTTGTTGTAAAATAATTTTGTATGCAAAATTTGTACGAAAATTTCTTGCATGAAAATTTTTATACAAGATCGAACTACTCTAATAGAGCAGTCATTTACGTAAATCATACGAAAATATTTTTACACAAAAAATTTTATCACGAAATCTTTTGCACGAAAATAAGCGAACTACGGTATTCTAAATACACTGTTACATGAGAAAATTGGTCAATTAAAGTATTATAGACAATTTCATTTTTATAAGGTGTTTGACCACACTCACCACAGCTTACAAACGTTTCTTTGCAACATGCCAAAAAAGTCTGACACTATTGTCATGCATGCATGGGTGCTTCAATAATTTGAGGGTTTAAGTGATTTTCTTTTTCTGCTGACAAGGAAGCCAATCTACTCCAGCTAGCACTGTAAAACTGGACAACTAACATACAGTAGCCAGCTGCAGATACTGAGCAGATCATAACTGCTAGTCACGCAATTAACTGAATTGAATGAAAATTTTCTGTTATTTTTGTGCTTACACTTATACATCTGAATCTTACTAAGGGTACAAATTGTTGAGGTGTAAATACTAGATTGCTAAACCAGTTACATGTATTGGTTCAGCTTCACAGCTTTAATCATAATTATGCTCTACTTGAAACTATAATAGATTACTCTGTTTATTATTGCACAGTATACTTGAGGATTTGTGCATAGGAGGAGAGGGTGTAATTTCACCATTACTTGGTGGCTGGCTATTATTATATTCAGATTTATATCAATATACACTGAGGTATAGTTACATATATACATTTAATTTGCAATATACAAAGCAGCTATGTCTAAAAAATCAGGAATAGTCATTGGGATTGCTGTGAGACAAGGTGGGTTTGCTGGAGTAAATCAACAACAATCATTATTACATCAAGTTTACACTGGCAAATGGGGACTTGTAGGTTTTATTTACTGAATTCCAGTGTAGCCATCCATGATCCTTTGATGTACTCTATTGATACCTCCATGTTATATGGATTTTTTTAGCAATTTCCATTCCTAAATTTTTAATACTTTTATAATAGCTTAGTATCTATACTTGTAAACTTGAAATAGTATACCCAAACCTTAAGTTCAGGTATTTTAGCAAAGAGTTTAATAAGAAGCTAGTGCAAAAAGAATGGAATGACAGCATTGTGCAGCTAATTTCTGGTAAATATTTTTTTTGTGAGAAGGTACATGTTACCTAATAATACAGTACCACCTATACTTATTTACAAATTTTGTATGGTTACTGATTTTATTAAAAATGATAACCCACAATAATACCTGTAGTTACTTGTCCAACACTCACTGCTCCTGATAATGGAGGGATTGATTGCTCACTGGAAGATGATGGAGAACCTAATCCTGGAGATGTGTGTGTCTTTATGCGTGATGAAGGGTATGAATTAACTGCGGTAAAACTTGTGGAGATGATGGGATATGGAGTGGAAATGATGTTACTTGTACAGTCCCAGCTGGTACATGGTCTTGTAATAGCTACATGGTGCAAGGAATATAAATAGCAAACTCAAATATGTATTATAAAGTATACTGATCAATGAATTATAAAAATTATTAATTTGAAAATGAAGTAGGGATCCAAGCAATAAAAAACAGTGAAACAAGAGATGAATGATGGTATTACTCTGTATTCTATATCACTATATACAAATTTACAAATTTTGTATGATTGCTAATTTTATTTGAAAATGATAACCCACATTAATACCTGTAGTAACATGCCCACCACTTACTGCTCCTGATAATGGAGGGATTGATTGCTCACTGGGAGATGATGGAGAATGTAATCCTGGAGATGTGTGTGTCTTCATATGTGATGAAGAATATCACTTAACTGGTAGTGACATTAGGACATGTGGAGAGGATGGGAACTGCAGTGGAACTGACACTGCTTGTGAAAGACCAGCTGGTACTGAAGTCATCATTTCACCATGCATAAAATACCTGGTGAAGTGTTGGTGGGCTAAAAACCTGGTGCTAACCATAAGAAAGCTAAGTGTGCAAAACTGGCTTCATAATTCATCACAATGAGGTTTCCTACAGTGTTGTGTACCTACATTAAAAGTTGCAAGGTGCATACAATTCCTAAAACCTGGATTCTGTAAAAACTACTTCACAATAATATAGCATGTTTACCAAATCCATTCTACTATATAGGCCTTCCATTCTTCTAGGCCTACATATGTGGTTATGTATGTTACAATACAGTATATATGTATATATACGACGTATATGGCTTTGTAGCTGTCTAGTAAAGTTATCATGAGTTTTTATGTTTATGTAATTCTTAATGATAATTGTGGGTACCAGTTTAAATTGTACTATCCATAATTAGGAACATGTCCTCCACTCACTGCTCCTGATAATGGAGACATTGACCGTGAATTTGGAGATGATGGATTCCCCACTAGATGGGATGCCTGTACTTTTACATGTGACCCCGGATTTGAGTTGTATGTAGTACCACCAGAAGGTGTTTGGCTTGGTGGGGTTGGACAATATGGACTGGCCGAGAAGCCAAATGTATTGAAGGTAGAAGTGGTTTCATGACATGTACGTATTATATAAGTAGTTAGTGTGCTTTTAATATGGATCTACAATTCTTTGCAAGTGTAAAGCTATGACTACAATAATGATGTAAATCATCTATTTATTGCATGTCTTAATATTTTATATGCTTGCCATATTATATAGTATTACCTTAACTTATGCACATATGGTGTATATATTACATTTTAACTCACACCCTCAGTGCCTACATGTCCACCACTTACTGCTCCTGATAATGGAACTATTGATTGTTTACTGGGAGCTGATGGAGTAGCTACTAGAGGAGACAAGTGTTTCTTTAACTGTAATGATGGGTTTATTCTCTGTGGTAGTACTGTTAAGAAATGTTGGACCTGGCATAGAAGAATTACATGGACTGGAGAAGACACAGTGTGTACTGAAGGTACAGCTCCAATACTTTAGAATACATAATGTATTATTCTCAAAGAGCACAGTACATGATACGCACATAAAATGACTTGTAGAAAGTTAATGTGGTTTCAAAGGTAAAAGTAGTACCTACAGTACAAATACAAGAAAAATTAGGAATTTTAGGATCATAGGCATAAAAAGTAAAACAAGGGAGCTCGCCTATACCTGCAGATACACTAGTGGACGTTAATTTTAATCCCTATTTCAGTACATATTAATGTCCACTAGTGTATCTGCAGGTGTAGCTATAGGTGATCTCACTTGTATGATCCTTAATCAAACTTAAAATAATTCCCTTGTACTTGTTTGTTTGCTTTTTTGTAACATAATTATGACTGGTGAATTAGTGCATATGGTATCAGAGAAATGAATAGTGCCAGACTTTATGCTCTTGTTTGAGCATGTGCCCCAACTACTGTATCAATCACTGAAAAGCAAAGTGGCCATTATGCTCCGTTTTCAGCCCATTACACAGCATTACAAATGAAGAACAACACAAGAAGTGTCTTCTCAATCAATCTAGTCAGTACAGATGACTTCCACTACAAACATAGGGATGCCATCATGTGCTATATACTGCAAATTGACAACTTGCACTACCAGCGAGAACACAAAGGAGGACAAAGGTAATTATTCCCATGATACGATCATTGTACATACTGTGGTATGCCAAAAGGCATCTGTCAGGCTAAAGTGATGTCTAACAGTGAAAATATCAAGCCCATAGCCTTAGTTGTTATTGACTTACACTTGTCTGAAGGTATCAATCAGCTGCAGTTAGTCAGTAGAAAATTCTGTAAAATAGTTTTATTTTAAATTTTGTAGCAACTTATTGGAAGTGTTTTTTGCTACTCTGAAAACATTTCTGGGTTTTGGGCTTGTACCTAACCAATACTGCCAAGGCATCATGAAGGTATGGTTTCTGGTCAATACTTTCGTTGAGAAAGTGCAAACCTCCATGATCCTAATACGATCACCTTCAGTTATCCAACAAACTCACTTTTATAATACTTCTATACTATGAACAAAGGTATTCGACACTTGAAAATGTGTTGAAGTTTAAGTGTTAACTATTTTAATTTTGTTGTATTTTGGGTAAAAAGATCAAAGTGAAAGTGTACTTATATTTCCTTATTGTACTCTTGACCATGCACTGCAAAGCTGCAGGTGTTGTGTGCCAAACTGTGCCAAGTATAGTTTCCCTTTGATCCCAATAGCAATGTTATGAAGCTTTTCAACAATTATGACATATCATATATGCAACGAATGATGCTGCGACAAGGGGGCAAATTAACTTGAAAGCCATTCTTAGCCATTGTTTAGTAAAGAAAAAAACTGACTGACATTAATTAACACTACAAGACAAATAAGATGACACATTGTAAAGCCAAGTGGAACACCATGATGATAAGTTAATTTGTTTCCAGTTGATTCATGATTCCATCCCCAGCACCACACCATGGTTTCTAATGCATTCAACAAATGCACTCTCAACTGCTAAAAATGATATATAGTCATCTATAGCATATTTACAAACTTAATCTTGGGCTTTTATATAGTTGTAAAACCAAGGCCTCACCCAAAAGAACAAGCAGATAGTCACCCTGGGTGGCTCAAATCAGTTAAAGCTAGCATTGTCATACTTGTGCAGTGAGAACCATGCACTGGGGAATAATAGTCTCAATAGTACTAAATTAATACTAACAGCAGATAGACTCTCACCTCCTGCTATTCCATGTCACCCTCCAAAAGTGCCACCAGGCTCACGCAATATGGAAAAATAGCACTTGGCTGAGTCCAATATATCACTCAGTTTTGCCTTGTGCTATATTGGTCTCTCATATAAAAGCCCATAATTGGTCTTACTTTATTTACATGTCATTTTCACATCTTTTCTGCATGCACAGCACCTAAATGTCCCCCTCTTGATCCTCCTGATAATGGATAGATTCATTGTTTACTGGGAAGTGATGGAGAGCCTACTAATGGTAGCCACTGTTTCTTCACCTGTGATGATGGTTACCGGAGGATTGGAAGCAGATGGAGGAAGTGCTATGTTACATGATATGGTCCCATATGGACTGGTATTGCCACCAGGTGTAAAGGTATTGTATGTATGTTTGTATATACTGTAGGGCTGCACTGATTCTAGTACTGATATTGGTATTGGGCCAATACTGCTGTTTTCATGAGGTATCTAAATTGGTCAATGTATTGCTGCATGTACCTGCAGCTATTACATAAAATTATATCCATTTTTGTACTAGCCTATTTCACAGGAACAATAAATGGTTGAAAGCATCTAACACAATGCTAGTTAAAGCAGACAAAGTCATTCTTCTATGTGAAATTTTCTCTGTGAAAATGTAATCTGAGAAAAATAATTGATATACTCTAACAGAACAGTCAGTAACTCTAATAAAGCAATCAAGTTAACAGTTTGTCATGGCTGTTTAGTATTTGTAGTAGTATTACTGTGACAACCATTTACTAGACTTCTTCTCAAACCGTAGTAGAGCATAGGAGACTACTTGACTAGCTGCTGTACTAGTTTATACCTCTAGTGAATCTTGTACAGCTAGTCATTTCATTAACAATGAATTGTCCATCATTGTGTTAAAACTCGTACAGAAGTACCATAAGCTACACAAATCAATAAAAATATGTGAGTTACTTCTCTGATTGTGAATCACAATATCAGGGCGGTATGGAGTAATAAGAAGAGAAGGCGGGATTGTTGCCTGGGGAGAGTTGCTTGCCTACTTACTTACTCAGTCAGTAGAAAATTCCGTTGAATAAAAAAATTCCGTAGCAACTTGTTGAAAGCATTTTGGATCGATCTGAAAGCTTGTTTGGGCTTAGTTTTACCTTACCAATACTGCCTCATCGTCGTCAGGGAAAATTGAGGCTGGTTTTTGGATGATGTTATTTAGTGGGCCATGCCTACTCCTTTGTGGTCCCTACTATACAGTTACTATTGTACTGTATGATAAATCGTGGTTTACACCTAAATCATCTCAAACTGTGTTGATTCCCTCCATTATTGTTAATGACAATCAGCTAAAAGAAGTTGACCACCAAAAATATTTAGGAATCATTTTTGGTAAGCAAAAATTAATGATTTATGATTTTTGGTATTTCCTATGGATTTGTTTACTGTTTATCAAATCCAATGAGTTACGTATGGTTTATAAATAATGTGTGCAGTAGCTAAGGTACTTGTCATCAGTACTTGTACTTGTAGATACTTCCAAGGTAAGTACTTGGTACTTGAAGTATCGGTATAAGTGGAATCAGTACAGCCGTAACATACTGCCAACAACATAGTGGCTAGGCTTACATAATGCATATGAATATAGTTGTATAATCCAGTGGTATGCCACATAAATGTCACTTTATTGTGTTCTTTTTCTTGATGTAGGAAAGTGAACAACTGGCTGAAAAAAATTACAAGAACATTTACGTGCATTCTTAATATGCACAATTGGCTACCTTGCAATTGTAAAGTTTAATATTCTTGTACCTATTGTATTGTGGTACACTGCACATCACTCTATTGCAAATTTAACCCAATTATGTGTATCATATGTGTTTACTGCACACTTTTATTTGTGAACCAAAAGTTCACAGTAGACAGTCTGCTATTTTGTATGTAATCAAGTTTACTTATTATGTTGTTACATTTTACTGTTTATGGCTAAAATTAAGTTACTGTAAGGCATCTACCAAGTAGCTTAAAAGTGCTGAATGTATACCTGTACTTTACTCATCCATGCATAGATGAACCATCCACTCTTCTTCTTCAGCATTACACACTAGTACACAATGCCTGATTTCCTATCACTATTGACTGGGTAGGTGTACTAGGGCACCATCTGCCTGAGTACCGGTAGGCAAATTTTCTGTTGAGCATTCACCCATACTTGCACAACCTTGATAGATAACCTGTTTGATACAGATATTGTGCTGGTACAAGCTATAATACCTATTTGACAGAAGTTCATTCATTTTGCTAGATTATAAAACACACTAGTATTAATATTGTTTGAAGGTGAGTATATATACTGGCACAATATCCAAGTTAGCAAACAAGCTGTATGGGTAATGTTCAACAGAAAAGTTATCTATTAGGCTAGACAAAGCCCTTGTACACCTACTAACCTCTCCGCAATCAGTAAAAATGTAAGAAAATGGTGATTTCAATTGCAAAAGTATGAAGTTTGGCCAGTAGAAAAAGTCCTAATATAATACACTATGTATAACTCTTGGTGATATTATCACCCACATGGATCATAAATAAATTAGGGGTGCACGCTATTTTTAGAGGAGGTTTCAGCTGAAACCATTGCAATCCCCCCTGTATCCGCCACTGGAAACTTGTTGGAAGTGTTTGGGATAGCTCTCAAAGTATTTTTTGGTTTAATTACCTTACCAATGCTGCCAACACTACTACAATGAAATATATATTTGTGCAAATGTGATATGCTTTAATGTGTTGTACATAGCATGCACTCTTTGGTGTATGTGACGTGTAGGAGATGATAGTTCAGATTTGCTTCATTAATTAGCAAATGTGAACTATCATCACGTACTCCACTGAAGTACATTTTATGCTTGAATTCCTCACATATGCACAAATATACATGTTATTGTAGTACAAGCTGATGTGAAGGAAAAGTGAAACTGGATTTTGGGTGATAGATATTTTCGGGCATAAAAGCCCAAACCTTCATTCTTATTCTGTGAATCCTATCCCACTAGGGACCTGTGAGAAGTAATCATCCTTACTATGCTGTACTGTATGATCTCACTATTTTATGTTATGATAAACTCTTGCTGTGATCATTTCTCCCAACAGAGAGTTCTCACAGATTGATACATTAATTTACCAGTATGTGCAAACACAGTTAATTTATTTATCAAGGCCTTAAAATACAAGTGCTAAAGGTCTGTAGGACACCTGGTCCTAATTATAAATTTTGGATGAAGGTATGAACTATTTACTACCAAAGAATGTATGGTACACACATGCTAACTTGTTACTCTTGTCTATATATAAAAGGCATTCTAGTAACCAAGTTTCTGTAACCTCCCCCCCAATAGAACCCTGGCACAAAATAAAAACACATTTACTTTGTGATTGCTTCACAATTGTCTGAGCTCCTATAATGATAAATCACTTATCACAATTCCTTTTCCCCATTAACAATCCGTTGATGGAATAATCTTCGAACCTAATTAGTTTATTAAGTGTAGAACACTAATTTATAGCCAATTGTACTATACTTATATCTAATACCCTTCCCTCCATAATAATAATAATAATAATATAATCTGGGATTATAAACTTTGAAAAATGTACAACAAAGAGTATACACAGTAAAAACAAACTAGTGAACGTCACTACTAAATGTAGTGAACGTCACTACTAATGTCTGCCGCAATACTCACTATTTTTGTGTAGTGACGTTCACTACTAATGTTGTAGTGAACGTCACTACATTGACCACCAAGTAGTGACGTTCACTATATACAAAAAGTAGTGAACGTCACTACTTAAACGTATAGTGAGTAGCAATTCACTACTAAATTTTTACAGTGTATAGTCACTACCAATATGTAGTCCTAACCTCAATTGGATCAAATTATTTGTATAATTATATGTATATGCTTGATTTCACCTGAAAAAGGCCTTGATCATTTTACAGTCTAGTATAGCTATAAAAGTCTCATAAATTCTGATGGGAATTTCTTGATCACTACATTCAGTACAATCTAGTTTCTTGATTGTTTCCCCCAAGGTACCATTTTAAAACTTTATTGTTTATCTGTTATATAAATGACTTACCATTTAATTTAATTAGAATATACACTGATGATGCATTGGTGTGCATGTATAGCTCTATAAAGACTATTCAGCTTCAAAAGGATCTTAAAAAATGGAACAAAGTTTGGCAGATGGAGTTCTGTCGAATCCATTAAAATCTGAATTTGTTATGGTACAGTATAACAAACACAAAGTCACCTCTTAAGTTTACCTAACCACATTAACAATGTTCCTATAAAAGAAGTGAATTAATTTTGCTAAGTATTTAAGAATAGTAGTAGAATTCTAAATAAACTAACTCGGAAGGTACATTGCAAGGATTGTCAAGAGCTAACATAGCTTACACCGTAACTTGAGATCCTGTCCATGTTACATATGTCAAAGAACATTTACATCTGCATGATCTATAATAGAATATGTCTCCACAATAATATGGGCTCCTCACACTACTCAAGATATTCGCAAAGACTTAAGTTGAAATGCTCCAAAGAATCCGAAGAGCTGCTGGGTTTGTTAACACCAGTGTTACTAGTTTACTGAACTCTCTTGGCTGGCCAACCCTCAAAAGTAGATAAGAAGATCATACGTAATACCCCCTGATAATCTTGTATCTATATTACTTGTAATACCTGTGGGCACTATAGCAACACTTACAATGTGCGTACCCGCGATTCATATACCGACGCTTATTTTCCTCTCAGCAATTAAGTTTAACTATACGTATACATGTAATGATTTTGATCAATTTATACAGAAACTGCAGTGTGATTGCGTAAACTTATATAGCTAGCTAGATAAAGTTCATTTAGGCCACTCCAAGTCATACCTTAGTTTCTGGTCACTCCCAAGCCTACAAATGGATGCGGGCGGGCGGATGATCAGGACTTCAGGACTATAGACTCTACTGTGACAATATACTGTATGGTATTATTATTTGCTCAATTTAGCAAATTCATGTTGATTTTGTTTTTAGTCAAACTTAACCAACAACATAAGTAGTTGTGCTTCGGCAAAAATGCACTAGGAAAGTTGTTGATGGATCATGGCTAGCTATACACTGATGTATAGCATTTAAGTATATTTATTTATTTATTTAATTATTTATTTAGAATATACTATAGAAAATGTTTTGCTCATGTAGCTACTTATGCTTTCCAAGTGAAATAAATGTCTCATTAGCTATGTCAGGAAAATATTACTATGACTTATATAGCTAAGTTGTTCAAATGATCATGATCCAAAATGAAATTTAACTTCTATTTTCACATCATAAATTCTTCATTCAGATGTGAAGTCGTAGCCCACTAGCTATGTGTTTCCAGCCTTCTATTCAGTAACCTTGAGAAAAGTAACTGTCAAAGTTTTGAGTCATTGAGTGCTCCAGACTATAGTGTTTTTAGTGATCATCTGGGAATGTTTAAACTATAAGGGTTTCTACTTGCCAATCTAATTTTAGTTATGGAAAAGTTTAAGTTTAAGCTCACCGAATGTTGCCGGCTTTCCATACCCCTGCAGTGTTCAGTGATAAGGAATTTGAAGTTACTAGACTAATCATTAGAGGACTACATTTGAATTATAAAGTTAAAACTATGGCCCATCTGCATGGGCTAGTAGTTAATGCTACTGAAAATACTTTGGTTACAGAAGCATTAGTAACAGTTATAATCTGAACAGCTAATCAAGGACAAAACTAGCTATAGTTAGAAACATTTTATTAGTGTGGCATATATACCTAATATTAGAGTTAAGAGTAGTGTGACTGCTCTATTGGAATCCCTGACTGCTCTATTAGAGTATCTCGATCTTTTACAGTAAAAAATAAGTGTCTTGCTGGGTCACATGCACTTAAGCACCTGTAATATTAATAATAGTCCTCATAAACTAGGGTTCCAGGTTTACCATGCGGGCGGGTGACCAGAAACTAAGGTTTGACTTGGTGTGGCCTTAGCCTTACTCTGTAATTGAGGTTTGCATATTAAAGAATAAGTAGCTGCTTCAAAGGGTTTAGGCCTTTTCTTGCTCTGATTATCGCCTAGTAGCTAGTCTCACAAGTAGCGAGACCTCAACTGACACCATAGATAATATAGTACAAGTAGGGATTCGCAACAGAGACGTCACTACGGACAATCCTCCGGTTACGGGTAGGGACTTTGAGTGGCGATATCTCACTAACTTTACTTTGTTTCTTCTTGAATTTACGTTGACATTTTCCTATTCACTATTAGATTAAGTGAGTGTTATCAAATCACGGCGGTTTGCAGCCAGTTTGTCTCGGAACTTTTTCGCTTTGGTTGCTCAGGCGTGGCACCAATAGTTTTTGTGGCGCTATTACTAAGGATTGTGACAAGGTACGAGAATTTTTTAAGCATCAACTAAGTCCCCAATGACTGCATGAAGATTTGTATAAAAGTTATATTTTGTGAAGTGAGGCTGATTCTGAGCCCGTAACCTTGCGTAACCAAGACCCATCAAACCCGTAACAAGGATTGTCCGTACAGTAAAAATATTAGTTCCTACGGAAATGACGTCAGCGAATCCCTGTACTGACTTTATCTATGCTGACACCTATCATATCACCTATATGTCGACATTTGACTAACACGTGATCTCACAAAAACTAGTTGTGCCCCGGTTGAGGTTGTGCCACTTACTACTCGAGTTTGCTACGTTTGATCGCCGTGACATTGCTATAACAGTTCAGTACTTCATTGTGTCCCGGAGATCGATTTCTAGAGGTACTAGATCTATAGTACGTTTTAAATACGAGGTTTATATAACTAGCTGTACATTAGCCACGAAACTATAGACCGGCTTTCAAAAATGCAATAGCTAAATGGTAGTGAGATGCATATTTTCATGACTGATTTTGGCCTGACAAGCCGGTTTGGTATTTCAATCAATGTTCCACCAGCTTCTCTTTGTTCAGGTCAGCAGTGACCTGCTTGCGTGGAGCAAGGTCACACCGTGGCAGCCCTGTGACTATTGGAGCACTTGACCTTGCTATTTCGGAAGGCCAAGTGTTGTCATCTCATTGATTTTTTGAGTTTACAGTCTTTTTGTCCAGCACTTTTACCATCTGGTGCTGGGGGTGGTGGCAAGGGGTGCAGGCACTCCGGGGAAAAAAAAAATCCAGAGAAGTATGGCTCCTCGCACAAAGGGAGGGGGAGAGGGCATTTGTCCCAAATGCCCCATCCTGGATCTGCCATTGCTATGAAGAAGAGTTGGCTTTTTTTTTTGTCTTGGATGGTAGGGCAGTTTTAATTAGAAAATTTGTTCTTCGTTTCCTGATTTTTAAAAGAAAGCATTGCAACCCTATGCCGGGAACCCAGTGAATCATTTGCTTATTACTGCATGTGCATAACTACAATAACTCTATATACTGAGTAGCAAGTTTCATCTGGTCCTTTGTGTGGAGCACTAAATTTGAAAAAAGTAAATTTTGTATCTTGTGAGATAGCTACTAAAATCGATATTTCTGTGAAGATAACAATTGTACCTCCGGTTTCATGATGGATCTAGCAGTGGGATACTACAATGAACATCCCACAGTGGTATAGGGAGATCGATTTGTAAAAGTTGATTTTTTGGATTGCGGACCCTATGATTGATGATTGATTAATTGTACACATATACAGATAGCAGTTAGCTAACTATGTGCAAAATCATTCAACAGACAACAAAAAGTACTAGTAGCATCATAAAAGTTAATGTAAGGCATTGGTTCCTTTAATTCCTGAGGCAGATGGTTCCATATTGTGGTGCCTTAGCTATATTTAATAGTGTTGTCACTTGTGCATTTACAACAGGAAAATTAAGCTACGTATACAGTAGGTAATTATAAGCCAATGACATATAAAGTTATAGGTGGTCTAATCTGCTATTTCTGTAGATCACAGTTTGAGATATCCACATCAGAGTGGGGCCATGGTGCACTCCATAATGAGCCAACCACCTCTGAAGTTAAAGTATTTGCAATTATCATGCATACCAAAGAAAATTCTGAGGATTGGTATAATGGCGATCCGATAAGTCATCCATCTCACAGTCCTGATTCATTAACTAAAGGTACTGGTAGTAAAGAAAATGACAAAATTACTCCACTAGCTAAACCTTTGGCCATTGACACATTAGGAAGGTGGACAAGCCAAAGCACTGAGATGTCTGATCAAGTGCCTAAAATACTGTAGAATGTGATACAGTGATTTTCCAAATAACAGTATGAGAGTAACCCTCCTTCTGCATCCAAATCTCCTCCATCAAGACTTGGTAGCTACTGGTCTTTCTAGGTGAAAAACAACATTGTTGCAAGCAACATTGTTGCATAGTTGCAGATGCAATAGGGAATATATGCATAATATTGTATACCGCATGCACAGACTTTGTCTAGGAATGAATGACAGGACTCCTGATAATTTTTTGAGTGCTGCCAGTACAACACAGATTTTGTCCTGACATAACATAAACTGGTCTAGTTTTGAGTTTTGCATATATCAAAAGTAGTGTAACAGTGCCGTAATGCACATGCATACTGTTTCCAGTCAAGTACAGCAGAAAAACAGGTGCTAATAAAATGAAGCTTCATGCATCCCACAAGTCATAAATAACACTGGAAAACATGATTTTAAATACAAACCACTTATGTAATTAAATTGTAAGGCTGCACTCCTGCAGTAGTGTAGCATTCTGAGTTATCCAGACAAGATGTCTGGACAATAATAAAGTTAATCAGTCAGTATGCAATATTGACCAGAAATTGTGTGGTTGTCAAATGTTATTTTGAGCTCTGAACGAGTAGCTATATACAAAGCCTGTAGTGTTAAAGTGGTTACATTGTTCACAAACATTGTCACCGTAGTTATGTAATGGTGTGTCCTAATGCTAAGCAATGCAACAATTAATTGAAATTAAGATAGATAGATTTTGATGGATTGCTAGATATTAGAAGTTGAACTAGATAGTGGCTATATTATAATATTTGCTGACCAAAGCACAGCTGGTCCTAACTGTGTATAAACAAAACTTGAACACTTTGACATTACTTAATTATGTGAAACAGAAAAGTGGGCCAAAGAAAGGAAAAAAATCCCTCCAACCTCATGCAGGATTTGAACTGCAGGCTAATAAACCATAGATAGCTTATTCAATTTATTTTCTGTAGGTTTTGAGATGTCTGTATCAGAGGACCATAGTGCATTCCCAGCCACCAGTGAGATTGGGGCATTTACAGTTAACATGTGCACCAAAGAAAATTCTAAAGAAGATTCAAATGGAGGTATTCAACTAGATTCGATTGATCATCTGTCACACAGTCCTGAGTCAATGACTGAAGGTGCTACTGGTGAAGAAAATGATGAAATTGCTCCACTTGCTAAACCTTTGACTACTGACACATCAGGAAAGTTAACTAGCCAAAGCAGTGTGATGTTTGATCAAGAGTCTCTTAAAGAACGTGATTCAATGATTGCCTGGATGACCAGTAATGATAGCAGCGTTCCTTCTACATCCAAATCTCCTCTGTCAAGACATGGTAGCAGGCTTTCTAGACAAATATCATCGACACTATTCCGTAGAGATAGCAGTCTATCTGTACAAGAGAGTTGGAGGAAGAAAGATGCCACTGGACGAGTGAAGAGTTCCAACAACTTTGTCTCCTTCCATAATATATACTACATAGTTCCACAGGGTTATTTCTGGCAGCATAAACCACCTAAAGTTATCCTTAACAATGTCAGGTAAATTAATCCTGCATGTACTATATTCATCAAAAAGTATGTTATAGAGTATTTGGCGTACAAAGACACATAATGTGATTAAAATTTCTAGGCTGGTAACTACGTATCAGTGAAACTACATGTATTTGATACATAATTACCTTCTGTGATATTGTTATAACACGCTTAGGCCACTTCAACTAAATCTTTTGTTTCTCGGACTGAAACTAGTTGAAAAGTGGGTCGGTAGGTAGGTATAAATAAAATAATAATAGGTGGTAATAATTTTTAAAAACTGAAGTTATGGCAACACGTGCTACGTCGTTCGATAACAAACTATTAGCTATGGTTAGTACATCTAAGTGACCAAACGTCCATCCATAGTCTGCTTTTACAACTCTTCTTGTAATAACCAAGCTCGCCCCACGCAAAGCAGATATGGATAGCCAACAATACATCGATGCCACAACTCATGTGATCGAACATGTGATCTTTAAAAATGAACAAAAACATTTCATTTTCAGATTTTATGGGTCGGTCGGGCCCGAGAAACAAGAAATTTAGTTGAAGTGGCCTTATCAGGGATATGACCAATTATACGCATGACACCTGAGAGATCACAGTACTCAAGGGAGAGTGCATGTATACAGTGCTTCAATCATATCTAGAATTATCGTGCCCTCAGTAGACTAAACGATCAGAGATAGCAATTTATAGTGAAACAGTACTTGTTAGTGATGGAAATCAGTGGATTCAGTGAAACCAGTGTTCAGGACTTTCGATGATTGAGTTTACACTATATACTCGTGATTTCTGAAGCAGGAGGAAGGTAATATTGAGTTATGTTTCTAGGTACATAATATAGAAGGTCAATTTTAGGTTCTTGTTATTGGAGCTTTTTTACCAAAATTGCTGTTGTATCTGAGATTATTTGTAGAATGTGTGAAGTTATACCATATAATTATGGCAAACATAGCTACAAACCGTGGTAAATCTGTAACAAACAGTGCTTTTGATCTTCATCACAGGTGTAGTATAATACTGCTTGGTAGTAAGGCGCATTTTTGTAATGCCACATCATTAGTCATACTGCATAACGTAAAGCAGGTTTTTTTCCAAGGGGAAAAATTTCCAGTTTTTTTCATGGATTAACTTTAATCCACAAAAATCCCTGCTCAAAATTTGCAGGTTGATCAAAATGGCATTGTTTAAGTAGTATTAAAAAATCCCGAAGAAGAGCGAAAATCTTCCTCCTTGACATGTTGGATGGTGGTGATCTGTGAAATATTTCCCGCTCAAAAAACTCGGCTTTAAATATATAATGGTACTTTCATATTAGTGCTCAAGAAAGTATTGTTGTCTAGTATATTGCACTTGTTATGCACATGTATGAATATCTTCTGTAGTGGAATAATGAGAGCTGGTATTAATGCCATTATGGGACCATCTGGTAGTGGAAAATCCACGTGAGTATGTGTGTGCGTATGCACTGTATATAAAAGCATGGTACAAAAGGAGATCGTATTTAAAATAATTATAGTATTTTGCCATAACTTAGAATAAGGGAATAATGCTGGGCCATAATCTATTATGCAGTTAATATTCACTGTTAACATTTGTTCACAGCTTGTTGGATATACTGGCAGACAGGAAGGATAGAAGGTGGGTCACTGGATATGTACTCATTAATGGTGAAAAACAGCCACACAATTTCAAATGTGCCTCAGGATATGTTGTCCAGGTATCTTCTTATTTAGCATTTGACTGTCACTATAATTTTGTTCCAAACATACATTTGTTCATATACAAGGAAAATTATAAATAATGCCTCTTCAGTGCCTGTGTGTAGTACATTGAAGCAAAACATGCCTTTGTGGGCCCATTCCAGTTTATTTATACATTATTACAGTGGAACCCCTCTAAGATGGACACCATTTGGGAAATATGGAGGTGTCCTGGTTTTTTAAAATTTTAAAATAATCAGTTTTAATCCACGAGACTCCAAGTGGTGGAGCAAGATGGGTTATGGTACTATGTGAACCAGATACAGTATGATCAGTTATAATTATTAGCAACAGAAATGATGTTCAGTGTTGGGAGTAACGCGCTACTTATGTAACGCGTTACGTAATATTATTACTTTTGTGGTAACAAAGTAATATAACGAAATACGCTATAAAAACAGGTAATATAACGCAAGCTACTTTACTCACAAATGTAACGCGTTACCTAAGTAATATAGTTACTGTAACGAGTCTAATATTACGTAATATTATTACTACAAGTAACGAAGTTACTAATCTCGTTAGTTATCCTCTGAGTAATGCCTAGCCACAGCGAAGTAACGAAGCCTACTGAATGAAGCTTATTCACCAGCTTCTTACTTATAACCAAAATTTGCATATTGTCCAACAGCGCAATCATGTCACGTGATAAGGTGGTAGTTTCACACGTGACAGCTTAAGGCTGTGGACACAAAGTAATATAATATGTAATATTATTACAGTTACTTTATTTTATGGGTAATATGTAACTGTAACTAAATAGTTCAGTTGCAAGTAATATGTAATATGTAACTAGTTACTTTTACAAAGTAACTTGCCCAACACTGATGATGTTATTGAGCATGGGTTATGTGGCCTCTACTACACTCACTATACAGACAATTAGGCACCACAAAAAACTTATACATGTTCCGGCCCCGGCATAAAGACTTGTTCGGATTACTCCGTATTTGATTAGTTATCAAGATGGTTGGCTATACAGATTATGTAGTTTATCCTGTATGCAGTTTATTCTTAAAGTGCACCAACTACTATTTTCAGAAGACCTGGGTAAGAGCATTAACAGCAGTACTTGTATGCGCATTCATATGGCTTCTCGTAACTTCAGCGATTTGTCTCGCACTGGCGATACAGAGACAGTGCTTTCTGCATTAAATGATGTAGCTAGTTCGATTGATTGTTGTAACTGGTAATGAACCTTTGTTATTTGTGTCCACAATTAGTGAGGTATTGTACTGTAGTGCTTGCCATGTCTGGGAATTGTGCAGTGTCTGGTTTACGGAATAGAGAGTTGCAGTCCAGAGGCGGATCCAGGATTTTGCTAAGGGGAGGCACAAAGGTAGAAGTCATGCACTCGCACACTCCCCGAAATGCAAAGCATGAGTTTTCTCAGTAGGGGGAGGAGGTCTGGGGGCATCCCCCCTCCCAGGAAATTTTGAAAATTTAACATTCTGAGATTGAATTTGGTAACAATTCAGGGGCGGATCTAGGATTTATTAAAGGGGGGAGCTAACTCAAGGTATTAATCTCTTGGGTGGAAGTGTGCAAAGCACACCTCCCAGCACAAAACATGCTGGAACTAGGGAGGTCTGGGGGCATGCCCCACCCCCAAGAAATTGTTGAAAAATAGATGCTAAATACTGCAATTTGGAGACATTTCCACATAAAATGCATATTTCTGCCTGTAGATATTTTATATACCGCCTTTAGATAATATGGCTCTCTGCAGCATTTGCTAATGGAAAGGCTTGGGTATAGGTTCAGACAACCAAGCACATGATGCACCCTCTCACAATTATGTGCATGATAGAATCATAATGTTGAAACTGGAAAATTTTGAAATTTGGATGATACGAGATTGAATCTGCGAGCATTTTCAATGGAGATTGTGTACCTGAATTAAGTATACCAGTACTGGTAATACTACACAAGTAAATGAACAAGCCTTTTAAACAGACCAATGCACTCATTGTATGTATAGGCACAGGCAGATTTGAAATATTCCGTAACAGAATCAACTTTATGCTTACACTGAATGTTCTATTAGAGTAGTTAGGTGGCTGCTCTATTAGAGTATCTCGATCTTGTACACCTCCAATGCTGATCCGGGTCCTTGTTGCATAACCTTTAGCATAAATCCACTGATAATGCCTTGGAAAGATGTTTATAAGGTGGTTTTATGAGTATTTGTATTATTAGTGATCATATAATTATGCTAAGACAAAATTTCATTATAATCCTCAGCATATTGATCAAGTAAAGCCTAAAAGTAAAGGGGGGCTTTAGCCCCCAAAGCCCACCCCCTAGATCTGCCCCTGCAATTTTGACTGAAATTTGTTGATAGTTCAAACACTGGAAGATACTGGTTAAAAACCAGAATTAGTGTAGCTAAAGGCCTAGGCTGCTCCCTAAGGACATTTTGAAAATTTAAGTTCTGAGATTGAATTCAGTGGCAATTTTGACTGAAATTTGTTGATAGTTTAAACACTGGAAGCTACTGAGTTAAAAACCAGAATTAGTGTAAAGGCCCAGGCTGCTCCCTAAGGAAAGTTTGAGATATTAACATTCTGAGATTGAATTTGGTGACAATTTTGACTGAAATTTGTTGATAGTACTCAGGGCCGCCCAGAGAAATTAAGGGGCCCAGGGCAAAGAGTTAAAGTGGGGCCCTTGACCCAAGTTGTAAGGTGAAGACCAAAAAAAAAAAAAAAAGGTCACAACCTGCTGGCAATGACAATAACTACCCATCACCAACCATATCTCCTTATCTATAAGCTTGCTACACTGCTCCTCTGAAGAATACTGTGACTGCTCTATTAGAGTATTTAGATCTGACTGCTCTATTAGAGTATATCGATCTTTTAAACAGGTATTCAGGGGGCCCTTCATGGGGCCTCCTGGGGCCCCTTTCAGGCTGGGGCCCGGGGCAAAATGCCCCAGTTGTCCCCCCCCTGTGGGCGGCCCTGATAGTACTAGTTCAAACACTGGAAGCTACTGACAGAATTAATGTAAAGGCCTAGCTGCTCCCTAAGGAAATTTTGAAAAATTAACATTCTGAGATTGAATTTTCTACCTGTACCTTCCTTGGGCACTAAGCTGGACAATGAATCTTTGAGGATTGCTCTTGGTCTACGTCTCGGTGTTCCCATCGTTGTCGAGCATACGTGTGTTTGTGGCAGTAAAGTTGATGTTTTGGAACTCACGGTTTGTCTTGCAGGTGTAGTGGAGGCCATATTCCTCGGCACACTGCAGTGAATGAAACTATTTGCCGTGCTCTGGTGTCTGGAGGTGTACCTGCTGTTTTGGAGCCAGTAGGTGTGTGTCGTAATGATGGTAAGAGGCCAGATGGCATGTCATTGATTCCTTGGTCACAGGGCTTGCCCTTGCTCTGGGACTTTACCTGTTCAGACACCCTGGCCCCATCTAATTTATCTACTTCTGCAAGTGGTGCCAGCCGGCTGGCAAACTCTGCAGAGTCAGCTAAGTGCAGAAAGTATTCTTCTCTGATTCCATCATTTCACTTCTCCCCTTTATGTGTTGAGACCTTGGGTGCTTGGGGATCATGTGCATGCTCATTAGTGAGGCGGATAGGTTCCCGGGTGATGGAACAGTCTGGTGATAATAGGGCCACCCAATTTTTGATTCAGAAAGTTGCCATTGATGTTCAACGTGGCAATGCTACTTCTGTAATGGCAACAATGCCATCATCCCAGGACTGGGCAGAGTTTGCCTCTCTGCCCACTGTTTAAGTGTTTATTTATATTATCATTGTCAAAAAAAAGAAAAGAAAAAAAAGTGAAGAAATAAAAATGAACTTTTGGGCACTTATATCTCGAAAATGGCTAAGGCGATTTTCTTCAAATTTGGTATGTGGGGTAGCCTACCTGGCAGACACCTCTGCAGCAAAACTGGTTCCAATCGGATGAAGGATCACGGAGCTACAAAGGTGTGCAAATTGCGTTTTCTTTCTTCCTGTCAATATACTCACTGTGTGGCGCGCCAGCTTCTTGGGCCGCACGACACACTACCGTGTGTCTTGATAAAGAAATTGGCTTTTTAGAATGATTTTGCTGATTTTGCTGAAATTAAGTTAAAATTTTTAGAATTAGCATAAGGTCGCCTGCACAAGCATTACAAAAAATTTAAGCATATACTGGAATTTGGTGTGCAGCTGCATCTCCAGAGAATTTCTACAGTCACTAGGGAGTGGATAGAGTCATTAACTCAATTTATAACAGGTGTTTTAGTTGTTTAAAATGATAAACGGTGTTTTATAATTATATGTTACTCTTGACTGTTTTATTAGAGTAAATGACTGTTCTATTAGAGTATCTCGATTTCTAAATGTAGAGGGTGCTCTATCCCACCTAGTTTCCCTTGTGCTATGTCAGTATGGGTAACAATTGCTACAGACACATTTATTATAGTCATAAACTGCATAAAAATGTTTGAATTATGTCTAAGGTGCCTAGCTATGTTCAATGAGCAACACTATAACCCCCCCCCCCCCCCCTTGGATTCACCCTGGTGTCCGCTATTGAGGAGGCATTAATACACACAGGTATTGAAAGTTGCATTTGGGACTTTATTAATTATCCGTTATAAAGAGACCGTCCGCCATTCAGAGGTGTCCATTAAGAGGGGTTCCACTGTATATGTGACTGTCTCAGCAAAAACCTCACACAAGCATATATAAGTACTTTTTAACAAAACAAATTTTAATTATATGTGAATTTATGTGTGTTGCAAGAAATATATAATATGCAAGTTTAATCAAGGAGTAACAAGTCTCAAATCAATTAAACTTATACACCATCTTATTTTCCTGCTTAAAATATATTTATTTCATTCTTGTAGCCCCAAGGATATGTGTGTCATGCGCATTTATTTACAATGCAGTAGATGTAAATAAGATCATAGTCATTTGTTCATTTAAAATGCCTTCATACTTATATGGCGTAGCCAGACTTTTGTTGATGCCAAGGCCAAACTCTATAGCTAGATAATATAGCTAGGGAAGGCATACAGTATTAGTGTGCACAGTACACTAGCATGCAAAGCATGTCATCCTGGGTGGGATCTGGGAAAATTACCATATAGCAGGTTATTTTGAAGGATTTTCAGATATTCTGAAGAGGCTCTTCTCTTCAAAAACAAGTTGATGTGCTACTTCTAAAAACCAGGCGCCATGCAGCTAGCTAACTCATCTGGAATAACTATAGACAGTGTATACTACTATGAATTAACCAACTATGTATTACTACTTTACAATAGGGTAGTTTGGGTTGTGCAATAATATAATTAGCTATTTCTCGTATTTCGTAATTCATGAAATATTCGTAATTAGTTCAATTACGTTGCTATGCACTGCTAAGGAAGCGTTTGTTAAATAAACCGCTTTTACCAACATATTACGCACAAAACTATCTTCTAAAAACTGTGTTATAGTGTGACTAACGTGTTTTTCCCCACAAATTCTCTCGACAAAGCCTCAAAGCTGCTCTTCATTTTCGTTCGCGTACGTAAGGGATACGCCCCCTTTCAACTCGAAGCGATAGGCTATTCCTGGCAGTGTACGAGGCCTGCACCGTTGTTTTTCAGTTGCTAAATGCCTGAAAACCTCAAGGGGAAGGTAGTCTGAGGAAAGTCACCACACCCGTATTTCAGTCCGCCGAAAAGAAACCACCTCAGAGCAAAGTTCACCTGTGCAGAAGTTTAATACAGACTTCATTTCACTTTTACTTCTTACGTAAAAGCTGCTTTTACCGTTGTTAAACGATTTTGCTCACGTGGGTGCGAACGGACAAACATAGGTAGATAGGTAGATAGATAGGTAGATAGATAGGTACACAGGTTCTAATATAGTTCTTGCGCGTCGACAAATTTAAAGCGGAAGTCACGTGTGGTAATTATAGTTTGAAGTCCAAAAATGAATCGATTTGATTGGTCGAAATCCTATGCACGTGATTTCGCTTGATTTTGTTGTCGCGCAAGAACTAGTAGAAGCTGTGTACACACACACACACACTTTTACGAAAACAATTTCAGTAAACCAGGCGCACGCCCACAGCCGGCCTTCGGCCGGCTGTGGGCGTGCGCCTGGTTTAATGAATTCCCAATACCTCCTGTTCTTTGAAAATAAATTCCCACAATTAAAAGTAATTTGCCTTCATGTGACTGGCATGAACACGTTAAATCACTCAGCACTCATTGGTGATTGTAATGGTTTATTTATTTATTTATTATTACTGAGCAGCCAGCACTGCTGATGCGCTCAGGAAAAAAATCACACATGTACATTACTACAATAATTAGAAACGTTAACTGAGAAAGAGTCAGAGTCATTTAAATCAATTAGGAATTGTGGCAACAAGTTCCAGTCTTGAGCTGTTCTGGAGAAAACTTTTTTGGTAAGCTGTAGTAGATGTTGTAGGGAGTATGAAATGGTACTGATGATATTGCCTGGTTTCTCTGGTCATTGGAAGAGAATAGATGTGAAGTGCTTTGTAAAATGTCTGCAGTCTGGATATCTTGCATCGAGTTTTAAGTTCAGGCCAGGAGAGATGTTGGAGCATGGAAGTAATTGAACTGTATCTACTGTAATCTTTCAATACTCATCTTGCTGCTCTTCTTTGAATATTTTCAAGTTTATGTACATCACTATTATAAATAGGGTCCAGGTTAATCAGTATCATTATACTGTGCTGATCCATGGTTGGGAATTGACGCCATCTGCTGCAATTCTAGCATAGGCCTGATTGAGCAGGGGGCTGATTAGAATCACCTCGGCTCCACTCGAGACTCCCTCAGTTTTCTCTCCAGTGCATAGGGATGGGGATTACTCCATCAGTAAGTTAGTTTTTGGCAAGCATGTATGCATATCTTTCGTATTAATTGTAACACAAGATCCCATTTAGCTATTTGAAATCCACCTGCACATTGAAATATGCACTCTTTGACAATAAAACCTTTGAAATTCAAATTTTGCCTCTTCTGCAAAATTTTCTGCTCCAAGAATAACGATAGTCTCCATGAAAGTTTTGAATATTGAGATTAAATCTGAAAGTGATCATTTCAGCAATTTATCACAATATTAATATAATTATTTGATTGTTGTATTAGGGTGATTGCTCTATCTGGTATCTCAATCCACCATAAATAAATTAAGCATTAGGAGTCTGTAAAATTGAATGTGAGGCTGAATTTTGCAGTTTACTAGAATAGCTACTATTACTGAATATTTCCTGACTGCTGTATTAGGGTGATTGTTCTATTAGAGCATCTCGATTTTAGCTATATCCAGTGGCATACAGTTGTTGATGCCTGTGCCCAGGTTCTGGCTATGCCTCTGGTAAGTACTAGTGAATACAATGCTAAAAATATACCTTAGTTGATTTGCCGATTCATGGTAACATTTTAAGCCAAATCCCAACTCTGCATAGCAAAGCAAATGAAAGTTATGATGGCTGCAAATTTAAGTACATATAGTTTATTTTCACTATGGTCGCTTTACAAATCGATTTCTTTGCTCTTCCTACTGTCTAGCACTATAATTTCATAAGCTACTAACCACAATAGACTGAAACTTTGGCGATCTATTCTTTGGATACTGTAGAGACAATAAAAGTAATTTTGGAAATTGTGCAGACTATGTGGGAGTTTTTGCTGAGACAGTCATGCTTGTAAAGGATTTGAAGGCGCATGAATTCCATTTGTGATCATTCTATAGGATGTAATAGTTGACCCACTAGTCTAACAGTTCATGTAGGGACCACAAGTTGTGTGCTTTTGCAAAGTCTATATTTGTCTCATAACACTGTGGGTGATGTAGCTAACTAACTATACTTAGCACATGTGACCATTGTGTTTAGTGTCCCAAACAATGCTGGGTAGTTACTTATTAAAAGTACTAATATTATTTACTACTTGTTGCTACCATAAAAGCATGGTTCTTGATCTATTTTACTTACAAATATAACTGCTTACTAACTTGGCTATGCCACAAAATTCCAGATTGAATACACTACTTCAATTTCAATACATAGCAACACAAGGCGATAACATTACTTTAGACCCTTTTGTGGTGGATTTTGGAGGTGTCTAAGTTACTTAGACCCTTTTCATGTTTACTTAGACCCTTTTCATGTTTATTACGTGCACCTGCACTGGTAGTGCTGGCAAAGCATTGCCATCTGAAAATCAAGCCTGTAACTGTTGTTAGAGTGATGGCTTGTTTCTACTAATTAATGCTACATTTCTCTGTTACAAGCAGTTTTCAACACTGCTAAGGTACAAAAACTACATAAAGCGTCTAAGTAAGTTAGACCCTTTATGTAGTTTTTGTACCTTAGTGGTCTGTAGTCTAACTATTACATAATGTCATAGTAAAGTTCATAAGTGTCCACGTTATTACTGTAGCTCAAGAAATATTATATAGCACATCATTTATGCTATAATATTATGTACTTTCATTACTGCAAATTATGTAACACATTATGTCTAACATTGAAACTTGGAAGCAGCAAAAATTTTGACAAGACATAGCTAGCTACCATACTGTTACAGGGACTGATTATATGGGTCATGGTGTTTATTTTATAACAAATTAAAATACTTGGAGTTGTGCAAATATCCCAGTGTTAATTAGTTTTACTCATTATCAGATGTCACTGGCAGTAAACAATGGACCGTCGTGCATCACGTTCCTGAGCGTTTACGCAACAAACACGGAAAGTCCCACACTGTTAGTAGTTCATTTGACCATCGTACGACTGTCATGTTCCCAAGCATTTACACAACTAACATGGAAAGTCCCACACTGTTAGTAGTTGATTCCACTGTTGTACGACCATCACATTCCCAAAAGTTTATGATAGTAACTCCGGCACTAGCGCACGTGGCAAGTTGTGACTTTTATTGCATGTGGCGTGTTGATTATGGCGAGCAACGTTGAAAGCAGAAGAGAGGGAAGAAAGACTCAGAAGAAGAAGAAATCATGATAGGCTTAGAAGAGAAACAGAAACTGAAGAAGAAAGACAAGCAAGGTTTGTTGTGGATAAACGGACAAAGCTACTTAGAAACTGACAAATCTATCATTGCCATGCAGTCCAACAGTTAATGTACGCATGCGCAAACATATGTTCTAATTAATTAAAGTACAGTACTGTAATTTTCCGGTTTGTTGTCAAAGATAAACTCCACGCATGCTCAAGCAACGTTGCACATGATGTAAATATGTTCTAAACATCGTAGCAGATGCTTGTAATCAAAGAGTGGATGGTTCACTCTCTATAATCAACTGATTGTGTTAGTTTACTGGTACTTTCATCCGTTAAATATTCATGAAAAGATTTGAATTTTACTGCACATGCACAGATCTAATTTCCGTTTGTGACAACGAACTGGAAAACCATGATACTACATACAGCTGTAACGTACTGATGTTATGCAAATGGCATGCCACTTTACAAAAATTACTAGCTACAGTAGAACGTACCTAACTACCTTCACTCAGCCTTTATCTCTAAAATTGATAACAGGAGCATAATGACTGACTGCTTGAAGTACCCCACCTCAAACTTTAAGCAGCCCTTTCCTGACATCATAAGTGTATCAAAAGTGCCACCAGATTAATATTACAGTACCCATTACTCAAAATTATCATGCCAAGTCCTAGCCGACTATGCTAAGTATGCTTCATACACAGTTATGTAGCTATATACTGGCAAGCCACTGAGCCTCCTAACTTGAACTTTTTCACCTTCCTCCAGCTGCCTCTAAAGTAGCCTGAGCATTCCTGTATGTATAGCTACAAACACACACGTATTAAACGCTATTCATGCAAATACAGTTGATGCTGCATCACTTTTTACACAACTCAGGCTTGCCCCATCATGCTTTAGCATCTGTCTAGTAATGTAATCCAAAGAGGGGAGACAATGATAGAGTTATTTTTTCTACATGTCTTTATCATGGACAATATAATAGATTGTGTCTGACTTACAGTGGTACTCGACTAATATGCTTTTATATCCTGAGTTCTGATCTTGAGTATAAAATCTGATAGTTATACCTTATAAGTAAAAACAAAGTAGTTATGCAAAACTGTGCAATGTGGTTCTGCATTTCAGTGGTTGGAAACCATACCTTACATGATAAACAGCAGATTTTATTTCAATACCTCAAATTTCACACATGCTTTGGCATCAATAATATGCTGCTATGTTAATGGTGCAGGTGATGTAATAGTATTCATATGTAGCTAATCATTCCTGCACATTTGAGTGGTTCATACACCATA
This sequence comes from Dysidea avara, assembly GCF_963678975.1. NCBI lineage: Eukaryota > Metazoa > Porifera > Demospongiae > Dictyoceratida > Dysideidae > Dysidea > Dysidea avara. The sequence continues at coordinate 13,254,263 of NC_089276.1, forward strand.
ATTATGTTGGATGTGATGCAAGAGATCAATTTTCAATGCTAAAATTTCTAGCCAATTAAGAAATAATATGTACATAGTTCAACCTGCTAATTGTAGAACAGTATTTGACTATTTTATTAAAGGATTTTATTACATTAATCAATAGTACACCATATACAGTGCTACACAAAATGTCTTAACGTACTTCATACGTACAAGTTTCATTATTTTTTCAAGTCACATAAACTTTGCAGATTCCATGGTTGTTTGGCTACCTGCAAAAGTTTCATCCTTCATTTGAAGTTGTAATTTTGTTCATCTGCAAAAAAATTGTAACTTCACTATCAGCACATATATGCTGTGTACATCTGTCACTGCTATATTCCAGGATGACATTTTAACTGGTACACTGACTGTGAAGGAGAATGTCTACTTGTCTGCCTTATTGAGGTTACCACCTGAAATGGCTAAAGATGAGAAATTGACCCTCAGCACTACTCAAACTACACGAGGCTGGTTTTAATAGACGTCTTTTCTGGGTGGTGTGGAGTGCCCAAATGGCGGTTTCAGGCCTTGTGAAGGACCTGGCCTGGCAAGAATCAGTGGTTTACTGGTGGACAGCCTTATAATGTTGGCCAGACGTGTTCTCTGTAGATTTTGCTACATATCAGCCACTAAGGAGCCAGCACAGCCCTGTAATCTCGTGTCTGGACTCCAATCGTGGTCTGCCTCCATTTTGAGGCCTATCTTTTTCCCTCCCCGCCACCCCCCAGCCTCCACCCCCGCCACCCCCCAGCCTCCACCCCTTTGTGAGCACTCGTGATACTACTTCGCTCGTCCAACTGCTCAGATTTTCTATCTTATTTGGCGGGAAACTGTACAAGCAGCTACAGGTACTGGAAGTGGCTTGAAAGGTAACAGATTGATGCATCTTTTGTGTAAATTTCATACGCGTGCTTGCTATCCTAGGAGAGTTATGCTGGCTTCAATTCTTTAAAACCGTTTATCTCGAAACTTCTAATGTGCGATTTGGATCGTTTTTCCAAAATCCAGTCACATATTATTATTATATAACACTCATCTAGCTGTAAAGGAGCCAAACACACAAAAACATACTTTGGAATCACTCCATGACCAGTGCCAGCCACCACACACTGACCAGACTTCTTTCCACTGCTCCAGGATTCTTGGCAGGTCACGTGATCTCACGTGATGCTCCGGAAATAATTTATAATTTTATGTATTATGCTATGCTGCACTGCTCAAAAATTTGTCTATTGTACTTAAATTTATGCTCAATATTTACCTTATATGTTCAAATCATGCTCAGTATTTATACCTCAGTCTCTAAGTTGTTGAAGCACAGACTCTAAATCCTTGCTTATCAAAATGCATATAACAGAAAAGATCGATATATTCAAATAGAACAGTCAGCTCTCTATTTCTCTGAATATTCTATTAGAGTATATTGATCTTTTTCTGGGATATGTATTTTGATAAGCAAGAATTTATGGTAATGCACAAGTGTTCTGCCTATTATACTAGCATTATGCTCAATGCTTTTAGGCACCCATTAGGCTCATTATTATGCCAGCATAATCAGCGGGTCCCTACATTCTTTCTTTATCTAATGATCACTCAGCTGATAGCTGCATATGAGATATTCTACACCAAAACTGAAAAGGTTTCTGTTTGATATGCTATGTGAGTGTGCATTTGTGAGTATGTAGTGTGTGTGTGTGTGTGTGTGTGTGTGTGTGTGTGTGTGTGTGTGTGTGTGTGTGTGTGGTGTGTGTGTGTGTGTGTGTGTGTGTGTGTGTGTGTGTGTGTGTGTGTGTGTGTGTGTGTGTGTGTGTGTGTGTGGTGTGTGTGTAATGTGTGTGTGTGTGTGTAGTGTGTGTATAGTATGTACAAGTTGAGCTGGATCCTGAAAAACAGCTAAAAATCAAAAGTGGATTTTTCTCAAGAGTATTTCAGCCAACCAGATGATTAGTGGTGACAGAAAAGTTGTCAACAACAGATACGTACAGAATACACACTGCATTTTATGGCTTCCTCTTGAGAAAAAATCTTCTTTTAATTTTTAGTTGTTTTTCAGGATTCAGCTCAACGTGAACATACTATACACACACATCACACTATAGACACGTACGGTTTGGCTCCATTACAAGTTCGGGAAAGAGCTGCAATGGGAACTGTACTTATATGGCTTCCTCAAAGGAAATGTATTGTGAAAATTTTGATTGGCCATAAATATTATGTCAAACATTTGAACAAAAAGATTTTGAAATATTTTTAGCAGGTCAAGCAGTGCTACAAATGAGCCAAATTTCAAGATCGTGTGTAATTGCATCCATGAGTTATTAAATGTTTTTGAGGATTCAGCTCAATGTAAACATACTATAGTGTGTGTGTGTGTGTGCGTGCGTGCGTGCGTGCGTGCGTGCGTGCATGCGTGCGTGCGTGCATGCGTGCGTGTGTGTGTAGTGTGTGTGTGTAGTGTGTGTGATGTGTGTGTGTGTTGTGTGTTGTGTGATGTGTGTGTGTGTGTGTGGTGTGTGTACTGTATGTTGTCTGTAGTGTGTGTGTTTTGATGTGATGTGTGTGTATGCATGTCCATGTGCCATACAGTACAGAATGTTTCATCATCCTTTACACATATCTGGAGGAATATTCTTTTGCATGCTATGCAACCTGTTTGCAGTGGCTTCCAGTTTGGAATTGTTCATTAGTGAAAGAGCATTGTTCATGTGAGCGGTGTATATTGGTTATGTATATTTTATATATAACACAATGTTGAATAACATAATAAACGTGTTATGTGCTTCCTCTCAACAGTTTACTCACAATCTCAGCAATACAAATATTATGGCTCAGTTACCATATACATGCATATGTATATTTTACACAAAATTCCATTCATTTAATAGAGCAATCACTTTCAAGTCAGAAATTATGTCATATACAGATCTCAGCTTTGTGGTCTAATATGGCTATTGGTTTTACTGAAACTTTGTGATGCTGTCATATATTATGTGTTTCTTTTTGATAGCCATGAAAACTCAAGTGGTTACTATCGTGTGTCATCGTACTTCCTTTCAAAATTCATCGGAGATTTAATTCCTCTCAGGTTGCTACCAATTCCTTTCTTTTCTGTTATAGCATATTGGATGGTTGGTAAGACTTTGTTGTAGCTATAGTAAAAATTGTAGTTTACCATTTTAGCTGTGGATATCTTAATGTACATGGTTCTGCTTGTTTCAGGGTTACAAGCTGATGCAGGAAAGTTCTTCTTATTCATGTTGGGAATATTTGGTAAAAACATGGCAGCAGCTGGTTTGGTGTTGTTCATTGGAGCCGCTGTGGGTATATTTACTGTTGCTCAGACCATCTACACTGTACTGCTAGTGTTTGCCATGGTACAGCATATAGCATATTTTGCCATAATACATTATAATTGTGTATGTTCATTTTGTAGATATTTGGTGGGTTCTTTATAAGCTTAAGCTCAATACCTGGATGGCTGGCTTGGCTGCAGTGGTTCAGTTTTTTAAAATACACCTTTGCTGTAAGTATATTGTACAGTAATGATTTGAGTTTGATGTATGCTTTGGTTACTGTAGTGTGTAAGGATGGATCTGTAATTTACATGCAAATTTTATTAAATGACTTTGGGTCTCAGTAGTGTTTATGGGCTTGTAGTTGCTGTCTCTTACCTGTGTTTACAAAAAATTGGAATTTTCAACTAGGGTAGGGACCATAGATAAAAAGTACTGAAACAAGCTGGAGTAGTGCACGATATTAAATCACAGTAAAACAATAAGAAATGTTATATCCCTACTGTGCATTTCCATTATGGTATCTTGAGCACAGTGGTGATATAATACTTCTTATTGTTTTACTGTGACTTAATATCGTGCACTACTCCAGCTTGTTTCAGTACTTTTTATTGATGTGCTATGGCCCCTACTCTAGTTGAAAATTCCAAATTTTTCTGTGTACTTGTTAGTTAACTTTTTTGTGAATAATTATTGTGACTGGTGAACAATTATCGTCTGAAAACTGAAGTATCCATTACACTTCGTTGTCAGCTATTTCGAACCTGTTACACAGCATTTCGGATCAAGAACTGTTCGAAAAGCACCTCTGCAATCCATGCATACCGAAAGAAAGAAATGGTGCCACGCCCCCAGTTATATCCATTATCATCTGAAAAGTGAAGTATCCATTCAGTGTTTATTCTAGGGCTGTTAGGGGGGAACTTTCTCCCCCTAAAATCTCAGACTCACCACTATACTTTAGCTTGTTTTTTTTTAAAAAACTATAAAAAGTGCCTTCAAATTTCAATCTCAGAGTGTTTACTATGTAAAACTTTCCCAGGTTAGAAATTACTGACACAGCCTTAAAATGCTCTCAGGTTTAAATCTCTAAAGGTATACATATAAAACTATCAAAAAATTCCTACTTAAAGTGATGGCTATTCAGTATATGATAGCCTATTTCTTTGTTGTTTCTATAAATAATGTTCTTAATTCTCAAAATCGTCCTTAAATTCAATCTCATTTTCTAAGCCGGTTTGTTTTCACAATACAGCTAGCAAAGTACCCCCAGATTTAATTTCAGAAAGCCTGATTTTAAAAACATTTCCTTGTTTTTGCTATTATTGTGGTATCATACAATTATGGCCAATACAATGTCTCATAAAAATTGTGATTCAACATACACAGTACACTACTAATAAATAATTCACATGCATTAATTGTCCTAGATATTACATCATTACAACACTCATGCATCAAGCCCTACAACCATAGGATCTGAATCACAAAAATCAACATTCATGATACAGCTAAGTAGTTTGGAACTTTACATGGTTGTGAACTTGTAGCTAGTTATCAATCATAGACTTTCACCTGGTCACCCCCCAAATTCCTGATTCACCCCCAAAGAAGAAATCCTAGAATAAACACTGTATCCATTACGCTTCATTGTCGGCTATGTTCAACCCGTTACACAGCAGTACGAATCAAGAACTGTTCGAAAAGCACCTGTGCAATCAGAGTAGCCACTATGAAAATAATACGGACGATTTCCGTTTCGAAGGGAAGCCATCACATGCAACCGCACTGCACACTGCTCTGAGTGCTGATCATGACACTGTTTATATATACCCAATGGGTAGGTTGCAACGTTGATGTATGTATGTGACCTGGTCCTAGTAATAATAATAGTAGTAATAACAATATAAACATATAGCAACTTCATATTTACTCTATTTTGTTTACAGATTTTGTTGGAGAATGAGCTGGAAAATACTCACTTTACTTTCTGTGCTGTCTTTAATGGAACTAACTGGTATGTATACCCACACTGATAATACAACATTGTTTGTTGACTGCATTGTAAGAGCCAATTTAAAGAAGATCTAGTGACCTAATCATTGCTGACTTAATAGGCTATAATCTTGGCTTTAATTTGTTGGAACCATCTGTTGGGTTCCCTTATGCCCCTTTTTACTATGTCAACAACAGGTACTGCTTATGCGAGCATGCATGGGAATGCAATGCAAACATTAAACCAAAGTGGTGATCCATTTTCAACTACTGCCCACTACCATAGCAATTCACATCATCACCAACATGGTTCAAGATAGCATTATTGGTCCAAGCAGGTTATGTTGTCAATGTAACTGTAATTGATAGTGTCATAAAAAACTGCAGTGTGTAACAAGTGCATAATATTGTAGTCACACAATGGCTAACATTATTGTGATTTACAAAGCCAACATTTTGTCCACTAGTTGTATTAAATTGAATCAACAATAAGGCTACAGTGTAAAAGCAATGAACATATTTACAATGCTGGATGAAATTGTTTTTCACTGCATTGTGTCTGTTTTAGTTTGGATACAAGAGTGATGTTGGGTAATGATTACCTAAGGAGTCTTGATTTTCTTCAGTACAATATATACTTGAATTTCTTGGGACTTGGACTACTAGCACTAACCACATTTACGCTCACCTACATTTCTCTACTTTGTGTCAAGAAGACAACATAGAAGATCATGTTTATTTGCATGGAGCTTACTGTGTATGCATTGTATTTGAGCTTTTGTATGTTAACAGTTAGGTAAATATTGTTATATGTGTATATAATTTTATCTGAAATATTTTGTACGCTTTCATACTCACATAACAAAATTAAAGTTAGCTATAAAACAAAAATGTTATGAGCCTTTTTAAAAACATCATAAAGAAAATGCATGGAACCACTGAGCAGAGTTTACTGGTCCAAATGGTCAGACTGGAACTTGACCAATAATCTGTTGGTTAAAAGCAGTGAAACTTTTTACCACACATATATAGATGATGTTGCATAACAGTCCTGATGTACTCTACCTGTACCTATGGTACCACAAGCTTTCAAAATTTTTACTCTATCACTTCATTCTGCCAGATCTTAATGTGTATCAATAACTTTGATAGCAAAAATTGTTTCAGAAATGTTTAGCAATAAAAATGAATGAGAATTTCTGCTCATACACTAGTCATCTATATAGCCCAGTGACGCTGGTTGTCTATTGTGTAAAAATGTGGCAGGATAGTGGAAACTATAAGATCCTGTTGACCCTTGTTGGACAAGACCATTGAACAACCTAATGCAAGTTTGTGATTAACCTTTTGCCACAGGTGACGATTGTCATGTCATACAATAAGGCATGCATGTGTGTAGTACTTATTGTGTATGTGGGTGGTAGTAGTTCACTGAACCTATATACTGAACATGAGACATGTCTTAATATACAGCAAGGTAAACTGGTAAAAAGTTCCTTGCTCAAGGAAACAGCAACAATGACAACTGTGCATCATGGAGCATTGAACCTGGAACCTTGTCATTACCACAATATTTTAACCACTGAATTCGAAGAGCCAGCCAGACATGAACTGTTTCAAGAGATAGAAAGACAGCTGTAGATAGGAAATACTACATTCATTTTCCCTCCATAGGCATACCATGAACTTTTTGTTACTACAAGTTACATAGCATTACTGGAGATTTTGTCCATTAGAGCCCAATTAAAAATTTGATGAAATAATTAAGTTTTTATTAGATGGCACAAATGAAATTTTGCATTGTATAGCAACAAATATATGAAAATCCAATGAAAAATTGCTAATGAAAATCCAGTAGTGTAGTGTGTCTAATATATGCATTGCATAAATAGCACTATGTTGTTAATCAATCGGTCCTTCTTTTCCACCATGTAGTATATGTGTAGTGTAAAAGGCAGCAGAGCCCAACTTATGAATTGCAAATACAAGTGGTTTATTGCTCCAGTAATAATGTTTTGTTAGCAAGGTGGTGACTTGACTATAACTAGTATGTAATTTGCATGTCCTGCATCATGCATGGGATAGCTGCATTCTCTTTTACCATAACTAGACATTTTAATAGTAATTGTTTACTCCTTTGAGCTGCAAGCTAACACTACCAGAGAATAGCTATGAAAATGTCATGGTATGCTATGAAGTGCTCATGAAATTTCATGTAGTTTTCATGGACACTGCCATTTAATTACCAGGTGGTAATATTCAAAGTGTTTTACCTCTGATATTACCATATTGGATGATTCTGGTAATACGTGGAAGATGTTATTAAGCCCCTGAGACTTTGCACCCATAAAATTTTCCCATGCCATGAAATAATTTGTCAGTGCCGTGAATTATCATTAAATGCTTACTTTCATGGGTATTTTATTATTATTATTATTATTATACAGGAATTAAAAAAGGCAAAGCCTGTAAATTCTGATCCTATGTTACAATAAATCTATGCTAAACATAATGTCATTGTTCAAGTTGTCAAACAACTTCTTGAATTCATCAGTTGATTGAGCCTCCACAATACCACTAGGAAGGGAGTTCCAGTTGACGAATGTTCACTACACGGTGAGAAAATAATTCTGTTGAACCTCTCTAAAAGCAAATTGCTCGAACAGTTTGCAAGAGTGCCCTCTAATTGCTGTCCATGCTCTTTTAAAAAAAAGTAGTTTCATTCACATTTAAATGTCCATTTAATATGTTGTAGGTGATGATCATGTCCCCATGAAGTCTCCAATACTTTAAAGTTGGTAATTTGAGGCATTTTAGACATTCTTCATAAGGTAGATGTTTGATAGATGGTACCAGCCTTGTTGCATATCTTTGGACCTTTTCAATTGCATCTTCATCTACTTTGTAATTAGGACCCCATACGATGTTGCCATACTCAAGACATGGTCTTACGATAGACTTGTATAAGTAAGAAAAGGTTTGAGGACTTAAGTTAATAAAGCACTTACTAGTTAGACCCAGAAGTCTTCTTGCTTTACTAACAGTTACTGCTACGTACTTATGAAATTTTAGTTAACTGTCAATCATGATCCCTAGGTCTTTTTCCTCACTAGTTTGCTTGATGTCACAACCGGCCATGGTATAAACATGACTACAGTTTGTCTTCCCTAGATGTAAAGTTTTACATTTGGAAACGTTAAATGGTAACTGCCACATCTCCGACCACATAACTAGATGGTCAATGTCCTGTTACATTCTACAAATGTCAGCATCATCTGTCACACAACTGTATAATTTAGTATCATCAGCAAATAACAGGCAGTGATTAGTCAGAACTTGAGGTAAATCATTGATGTACACCACTAAGAAAATAGGGCCAAGGACATAACCTTGTGGAACACCTGGAAGGACATCAGCCCATGAAGATTTAACTCCATTAAATGTTACTCTTTGTTTCCTACCTTGAAGGAATGATCTTATCCAATCTAAAAGCTTCCCAGTAATTCCATGTGCTTTCAGTTTAATGAGAAGTCTTTCATGGGGCACTTTATCAAACGCCTTCTTAAAATCAAAATATAGCACATCAATTGGGTGGCCTAGCTGAATTTCATTAGTCCAGTGTTCCATAGCAGTGAGAAGTTGAGTTGTACATGACCTCTTTGGTAGGAAACCATGTTGGGAATTTGATAGCAAGTTATTTGAAGTGAGATGTTTTATCAAGACACACGGTAGTGTGTCGTGCGGCCCAAGAAGTCGGCGCGCCACACCGTGAGTATATTAACAGGAAGAAAGAAAACGCAATTTTCACACCTATGTAGCTCTGTGATCCCTTATCTGATTGGAACCAAATTTGCTAGAGACGTGCCGCCCAGTTAGGGGAGTCTACATACCAACTTTGAAGAAAATCGCTTCAGCCATTTCCGAGATACGAGCAAACAAAATTTCGTTTTAATTCCTTTGTTTTTTTTCTTCTTCATTTCGCACACTTCGCAAAATTCACCATAAAACACGAATGCGTGCTCGGATTGGGCTGAAATTTGGCACACTTAAAGGGCTCATTAAGGCGGATCTCCGTACCAACTTTGGTAGGAATCCGATGAACATCCACGGAGTTATGACCGATTATTTTCGTAAAATTAAGTCGAAAGTCTGTCACGCCTACAGGTTAAACCCTTTGGAGGAATCAGTTGAAAATTGATAGGTAGATGAAGCAACCATCGCAAGAGTACCTTTTTGTGGTTTGAAAGGAATCGGGATAAAGACCATGGAGATATGACACAAAACCCAACCTGTGTCAAAATTACGCGATCGATTTTTATGAATAAAAAAACTATTAGTTTTCGTGTCTACCAGGCAAACTGCTTAGAGCAACGAGCTGAAAATCAGTATGTAGCTGGAATAATCATCATAGAAAGTCCTTGCTGTAGTACAGAAGAATCGGATTACAAATCACTGAGTTATGATTCGAAAGCCAACTCCGTGCAGCAAATGCGAGATCGAGATACTCTAATAGAACAGTCACCCTAATAAAGCATTCAGCTGCATTTATAATTTACTCAGTTATATTACATTGCAAGTTATTCTGTAGGGAATTCAGCTACAAACAAGTCACCCTGTAGTCAGATCAGCTAGAAGAAGGTACCTAATAGAGAGTTCAGATACAAAGAAGCCATCATGTAGAGAGTTCAGCTCAAATAAATCACCCTGTAGAGAATTTAGCTACAAACAAATTGCCCTGTAGAGAGATCAGCTAGAAGAAGTTACCTTGTAGAGAGTTCAGTTACAAAGAAACAATCATACAAAGAGTTTAGCTGCAAACAAATCACCCAGTAGAAAGTTCCGCTATGAACAGATCACACTGTAGAGAGTTCAGTTAGAAACAAGTCATCCTGTAGAGAGATCAGCTAGAAGAAGTCACCTTGTAGAGAGTTCAGTTACAAAGAAACAATCATGCAAAGAGTTTAGCTGCAAACAAATCACCCAGTAGAAAGTTCCGCTATGAACAGATCACACTGTAGAGAGTTCAGTTAGAAACAAGTCATCCTGTAGATAGATCAGCTAGAAGAAGTCACTTTGTAGAGTGTTCAGCTACAAAGAAACCACCATGTAAGAGAGTTCAGCTGCAAACAAATCACCTGTAGAGAGTTCAGCTAGGAACAAGTCACCCTGTACAGAGATCAGCTAGAAACAAGTCATCCTGTAGAGAGTTCAGCTAGAAGAAGTTATATTGTAGAGAGTTCAGCTACAAAGAAACTACCATGTAGAGAGTTCAGCTGCAAACAAATCGCCCTGTAGAGAATTCAGCTACAAACAAATTACCCTGTAGAAAGATCAGCTAGAAGAAGTTACCTTGTAGAGAGTTCAGCTATAAACAAATCACCCTGTAGAGAGTTCAGCTAGAAACAAGTCACCCTCAGGCCTGTACAGAGATCAGCTATAAACAAGCCACCCATAGAGAGTTCAGCTGGAAGAAGTTACATTGTAGAGAGTTCAGCTGCAAAGAAACTACCATGTACAGAGTTCAGCTGCAAACAAATCGCCCTGTAGAGAATTCAGCTGCAAACAAATTACCCTGTAGAAAGATCCACAGCAAAAGTTCCTGGGGAATAGTATGCAAAGTTTTGCAGAGTATTTTTCTGTTCTATGGAACAATCAGTAGAATTGTGTGTGGTATTCTACTGAGAGATGCTATAGTAAAATGGTGCAAACAATTTTACAGGTCATTAAATAGTATTGAGGTATACACTGTAAAATACTATGTATTATTTAACTACGGAATTATTACAAATGAATAATGCAAGAAATTCCACAATGTATTCTCACTTTATAAACAATGATGCAATGACTATCAAATAGTGTACTGAATTTTAGTGTACTGTAAAATACTTTGTAACAACATGCACATTATACATTAGTTCAGCTCCAGCAAGTTATAGATATAATATAGGCAGTGCAAGTCACTGGTATAGACCCTCAGAATCACCCATGCACCCCATTGCATGCTTCAGTAAGTGATAAATATAAATAGCAATCATGCTGGTAATTCAACAACAAACTTGTAAGGACTGTTACTATATGCTTTGAGCAGTACACATCTAGATACAAGTCTTCTAGGACATATAATTTCATCACCATCATAAAATTCATCTGTTATTTGAAAGAAAGGGTCATCAGAGCCATTGTAGAACTGAAACCATTGTACGTAAGCCAAATCATGAGATTTTGTGGTTTCAGTGGGATTAAAACTGTTTCCTTTTATTATCACCAATGATTTGAAAAAGAATCTTACAATTCCAAAATATTGATACCCAGGCTCTGAATCAACAACAGCAAAGTATGCCTTAACTATGCTGCTACGATCTGACGAGTGAAGATCAGAAGTGAGTGACAAACCATTCACTGAACAACGAGCAAGTATATCTATATGTGGTATGACAGTTATTGAATTTCCTTCATATAAGTGCTCATAGAAGCAGAGTAACTTGAGATAAAAGTCTTTGGTAACTTGCAAATCCAACCTAGTAGGGGGTAAATATTCAACTTTCCATTCAAATCCAAACATATTTGTGTCTCCTTTATCAATGGACAGTTGTAAGTCATACATGTCCTGTGTAGAAGTGGCAAACATAGATCTCACACGGATATTTAACAGTGAAGGCTGTATTACTGAAGATGACATCTCCCTTGCAACCGGCAGAATATCATCCAGGTGTGGCCAACTAGTTACCAATGGGTCATGTGGCAGCACAGATTCAATATCAATGTCTTGCAGAAACTTGGTAAACAATTCCAATTCAACGTAGCGATTGCTATTTGGAAGACCAGACAGTACACCATTCATTCTTTCAAAACTAAAGCACCAAAATGCATGAGGGGGCCCAAAATCTCTTATCATGTCTGGGATATGAAGTGCCATGTGGTAATTTACTGAAACTTGAAATCTGCCATAAATGTTTTCAAAGTACCGATGGTGAGATTTAAGTAAATAATCAAGTCTAGAAATATCTGCATCTGTAAGTGATGGCTGAACAATAAGCTGGACAATGTCACATAGCATACAGATGCTCTCATATGAGTCTGGTGGCAACAAGTCCCATAAACAAGGCTTAGCATAAATCAAAGCAAAGTTCTTCCACTGATCAGCTGTCAAGTTGGAAAATTCTAACTTTTCTCCCAATGAACTAGGCAATCTGCCAACATCATATGGCACACGTAAGCGTTTTAGTCTACTGCTAAACACTCTTTGAGACTCTTTACAAAACAGGGGGTCTTGATAAATCAGATCTGTTTCATGCCTTATCATCCCCAAAAACACTGTGTGCATTGGATCAACCATTGTCATTATGACAATATCAAAGTAAGTCAATTTTAACAACTGACTCCATCGAACACCATTTTTCTTTTGTATTTTCTTCGCCTCAGTTGCATTTGTTGCACCCAAAAATTCAACAGCCTGTGACCTAACAGTATCATTTAGCCGAGGCACTATGTCTACCACAGTGAAGTAACTCATTCTGCTAGTTACATCCCGTGGATTTTCCCTTTCACCTTCAAACTCACAACGTGAGCATCCTTTGTTCGCCTTATGACCAAGGAACTGGCTAACTTTTCGTGCTGCTGGTATGTCACATGAAACTGTAATGAGAGCTCCTCTTACCACTATGGATGCACCAGAATGTATATGTATTTGGACACCATCCCACAATTCAGTCAAGTCATTAACAAGTGGTTCCAAGAAAGAATTAATGTTTCTTTAGGCTCACTGGGTCCAAGGAATCAATCCAATCAACATAGTCCACTTGGTCTTGTATCGTTCTGTCCTTGGCAAATTCAAAATGTTCATATAAATCCCACCAACCTTATATTCAGAATTCTTAAAGGGCTTAAACCAATCAACATTGAGAATAAAAGCAATATTATGTGCATTCTTAAAAAAGTAATCTCCAGGGTTACTTTCTCTATTAAATGACTTCCAAACTCTGCCATCCCACACATCATTTATGATTCCGCAGTCTGACGTATACCTCTGTTGAATGTTGAGAAGCTCTTCAAATATTTTGGTGCTATAAAATTTTTTAAGCCAAACAATAGGTGATAAGTAAATAAAGGTTTTATAAGGAACAAGTCGGCTTTTCCCAAAAGATAGGAATTTTTCATAGCAAAGATGTTCTGTGCAGTGAGAATTATAAGTTTGCCGTGCACAGATTGGTATGCTAGTAGCTTCTGATAACAATGTACAATCATATAGGTTGCAGCACCTGGAGTCTGGACATACAGCATATCGTTTAAACTCAGGAACTTGGTTTACACCTGCACATGCAAAAAGATTCTGTACAGTTTTTGGAAAGCAGTATTGTAATGGGTGGGATATCAAAGTGAAAATCAATTGTAGAATTGAGAGTAATGTTGTAAGAACACTATCACTTAGCTTGTACTTGACTTTTACTTTGATCAGTAAAACAGAAATCCATTTATTTAAACGTAAAACTGGTTGAAATAAACCTGACTCAGCAGCAGATGATTCATTTTCACTAGCTGTGAGCACCTCATTGTGCTCAGGGAGGAAAGGCACTGTAGGTGGACAGGTCACCGGTGAAGGCTGAGTAGAGTCCAAGTTTACTTCAAAACAGTCTGCTTCAAATGTTGGTGAGGTCTGCTGATCATCTTCACTATCACTGCTACTGCTTGCAGTACTCTCATCTAATAGAAATTATTACCGTAAACGATGAAAGTTTGGTGTGATGACTTAAGTTTGGCGAATGTGGCGAACAAAGGAAATTTGCCAAACTTTATTCTCCCAGTCTATTTTAAATACTGTTCAATACTGGCCATACAGTAAATTTGCCAAACTTTTATTTACCAACCAGTTCCACATGCTGATTCGCCAAACTTTTGCCATTTACAGTACACCCAAGTGGAGATATACATGCTCATGTGTATGCATGCATCCATGCATATGTAAGGATGATCAGTTGAAATAACATAACATTTTGAATGGCAAAATTATGGGAAAAGGTTTCTTGTGAACGTTTGGATAGCTGGTCACTATATGGCTACTAATGATTGGTTTGTGAGATCTAATACAGCACTCAGCTTCACCTAGTGCATCACACCCTGGTGCTGTATTTCCATACACACATGTGGCAGTCCTTTATGCATACAAGGTATGATAGCTAGTCCCTGCATGCAGCACTAAGTGTTCAACTGACCTAATGTACATATTATTTATTATTTACCATTACTGTACATGGTTTAATAAGTACAATTTAAGTTTGTAATGTGGTCTGGTAATTTGTTCCATTTTGGTACTGTGTGGGGGAAAAGGAGCTCTGAAATAGAAGGGTTTTTGTGACAAAAGAAAGGGATAAATTTATAGCGGTTAGTTCCTCTTGCAAAGTTGGCATTGGAATATTGTAGATAAGAGTTGTAAGGTATTGCAATTTGTTGATTTATCATTTATAGAATGTTGATGGTCTAGCTTGAATATGACGGGATTCTAAAGTTTCCCAACCTAGTGATTGTGCAGCGCCGGCCTTACCGATTGTGGGGCCCTAGGCAAAACAATCTGGGTGGGCCCCCAGAGAAGTGGTATTCACCAATACCACCCACGCCTGGAAAAAATACAATTAGCCCACCCGGGCTAATCAACAATGATAGAGGAAATCATTAGCTACTCTGTAAACCTACATACATTTCTTGTCCAAGTTATCAAAGGTAGCTTTCAAAGACTGCAGACTTTCACACTTAGGCTCACACTTTCACAAGTCACCAGTGACACGCAATGCTACAATGAGGCTCTAAAAGGAGCTAGCCAATGTTCATGTGACCCATGCTGCTTGCATTGCAAATGGCCTCCTGAATTACCAAGACAAGTTGTGTATATAAGTGAGTGTTATGTACTGAATTTGTATTTTGGGAGCTGGGGGCCTGGGGCCCCTGGTTTCAGAGCTTTGGGGCCCCCTTTTATTCGGGGCCCTAGGCAGCTACCTACCCTTAAGGCCGGCTCTGTGATTGTGTGAGGTGAGAACACTGACACAAGGGCTGTAATTATTTGTTACATATCTGGCAGCGCGACGTTGGACTTCTCAACACTTTATACATTTAGAGAAGGAAATATTACTACATACACACATTGATCAGTTACCATCATAATATACTGCTTGGCCTTCTTCCACAAAATAGTCAACTTCCAATTGGTTTACCAAGCCATCAGTCTAAAAGCATTTAGCTACTTAAACTAAAGGTATAGTAGTGAAACTGACTCACTGTAGATAATGAAGACTCATGATCATGTACGTCAGTGCTTTCAGCACAATGGCCATGGTTGTTACTTGCTTCCTCGAGCTCTACACATGGATACACTAGATGGCATTGACTATTCATCTCATTTTAACAATATTTAGGTTATACGCATCATAGATATCAGCTAGAAGAAGTTACCTTGTAGAGAGTTCAGCTACAAACAAATCACCCTGTAGAGAGTTCAGCTAGAAACAAGTCACCTTGTAGAGCGATCAGCTAGAAACAAGCCACCCGTAGAGAGTTCAGCTAGAAGAAGTTACATTGTAGAGAGTTCAGCTACAAAGAAACTACCATGTAGAGAGTTCAGCTGCAAACAAATCGCCCTGTAGAGAATTCAGCTACAAACAAATCACCCTGTAGAAAGATCAGCTAGAAGAAGTTGCCTTGTAGAGAGTTTAGCTACAAACAAATCACCCTGTAGAGAGTTCAGCTACAAACAAGTCACCCTGTAGAGAGTTCAGCTAGAAGAAGTTACATTGTAGAGAGTTCAGCTACAAAGAAACTACCATGTACAGAGTTCAGCTGCAAACAAATTGCCCTGTAGAGAATTCAGCTACAAACAAATCACCCTGTAGAAAGATCAGCTAGAAGAAGTTACCTTGTAGAGAGTTCAGCTACTAACAAATCACCCTGTAGAGAGTTCAGCTACAAACAAATCACCCTGTAGAGAGTTCAGCTACAAACAAGTCACCCTGTAGAGAGTTCAGCTAGAAGAAGTTACATTGTAGAGAGTTCAGCTACAAAGAAACTACCATGTACAGAGTTCAGCTGCAAACAAATTGCCCTGTAGAGAATTCAGCTACAAACAAATCACCCTGTAGAAAGATCAGCTAGAAGAAGTTACCTTGTAGAGAGTTCAGCTACTAACAAATCACCCTGTAGAGAGTTCAGCTAGAAGCAAGTCACCCTGTAGAGAGATCAGCTAGAAACAAGCCACCCGTAGAGAGTTCAGCTAGAAGAAGTTACATTGTAGAGAGTTCAGCAGTTTAGCTGCAAACAAATCGCCCTGTAGAGAATTCAGCTACAAACAAATCACCCTGTAGAAAGATCAGCTAGAAGAAGTTACCTTGTAGAGAGTTCAGCTACAAACAAATCACCCTGTAGAGAGTTCAGCTACAAACAAGTCATCTGGTAGAGAGATCAGCTAGAAGGATCACTTTGCAGAGAGGTCAGCTACAAAGAAATCACCATGCTTCATCTTTTCTTCTTCCTGTGGTAAAGAAAAAAATGATAGGTTAAAAAGCCCTAAAGCTGGCCATAGGCTGGCTTTGGGGTATACAAATACAAAAAGAAGTGAAATCTAATCCAAAACAGCCAAGCTGTAAAAAAAGAGTGCGGCCCTGGGAAAGGTTATGGTGAAGAAAGATGTGAAATCCAAGGTGGCGGCCAAGAAATGGCTGTGATGGTAGGTTAATGGTAAAAATTTTAATAACGACAATTCAGGTGAATTTTGTGCCAAGACCAAGCGGCACAAAATTCACCTGAATTGTCATTATTAAAATTTTACCATTAACCTACCATCACAGCCATTTCTTGGCCCCCACCTTGGATTTCACATCTTTTTTCACCATAGCCTTCCTCAGGGCCGCACTCTTTTTTTACAGCTTGGCTGTTTTGGATTAGATAATAATATCTTCTCTAACAATGGACTCAAACACTTTACAAACAATAGAAGTCAAGCTTATTGGCCGATAGTGCCCGGATCTGAACTTACACCTTTCTTAAACACAGGAACTATGTCGACTGTCTTCCAATCATCTGGCAAATGGCCCTCATCAAATGATCTCCTAAACAACATACTAAAAGGAATACATAGCTGAGCTGCAGCCTCCTTTAGAACCAATGGATGTAAACCATCAGGTCCTGGTGACTTGTTAGATTTCAAAGTACTCAGTTTGTTAAAAACAATATCACTAGTTATATGAATTGAACTTAATGGGTGTTCATAGTGTAGGTCTTCTAGTTCAGGTAACACATTCAGGTTTTCGGATGTAAAAACACTACTAAAAATGTGTTCAACAATTCTGCTTTCTGAAAAGGGGTAGTTGCTTTATCACCATATTTCATAGCATGGATATTGTCATGAAATATCCATGAATGGCCATGCTATGGTAGCTACATAATTTCACTTTTCATGGATAACCCTCTGGTCTCTTGCAAATTGAACAAATAGTTGTGTTTCCATGAAGTTGGTTCAGTAATTTT
The DNA here is from genome assembly GCF_963678975.1 of Dysidea avara. NCBI lineage: Eukaryota > Metazoa > Porifera > Demospongiae > Dictyoceratida > Dysideidae > Dysidea > Dysidea avara. The sequence goes on from NC_089276.1 coordinate 13,272,082, forward strand.
AACCCATTCTTCAATGCTCACATACAGTAGCTAGAAAGAAGTCCATGTTATGTAGGAAATATATAGTCTACATCATCATCATTACCTGATTTTGAAAAATCAGTTTTAATGTCACATGTGAAATACATAGAAATCTACACTTATATGTGTCACCACTAAAGTACTTACTGATCTAATCACTGTAAAGCTGAGTATAAGTATGTAATGTCTTATTTTAATCACAAATAGCTATTCCAATTGTAAAAGGTGACATTAAAGCTGGTTTTTCCAAAATCTGGTCACATTTCATTATAGCTTAACATTATTTTATATGTATGATTGCTACATTAGCTAGTATGAGAATATACTGCATGTGCTGCTCAAGAATGCAGTAATGGAATTTACGCATGCAGGTGTTTTAATAAGCACCTTCGGATTCCCACACTAAAGACATTCCCACAATTAAAGAAGAAAACCTTGGTTGCTAGAGTAGCTGACCTAATGAATTTTGTCAAGTTATGAGATTAAAGCTAATTCATGATAACCTATTAAAAGATACATACATACAAATTCTCAGTTTAACTTTCCCATGCCTAATTTACAGCTATAAAAATGTAAATTGTAGCAAGGGATTCGGCGATTATGCCGGCATAATATCGGGCATAATAGGTATGTGTGGGAATCAGGAATTATGCTAGCATTTTGAGGCGATTATAAAGCTTTAACAGTAGGAAAATCTGCAGATTGTACAATTCCGTTAAAAAAGATCGAGATACTCTAATAGAGCAGTCACCGAATATTACTTACTTCAATAAAGCAGTCACATTGAAACGAAATACTCTAATACAGCAACCAGCTAAAGAATTCAAGACTATTGAAGCTAAACATCAATGAAAATGGTCTGATACAACAATAAACTGGTATTATTAGCCAATTATGGTGGCGGAATAATGGGCAATTCTCAAAAGTATAATAGGTGATTTTTTGAGCACTGCTCAAAAGCATAATGCTCAATTTTTGGAGCATATTAAATAGCCTCATGCCTAATTGTAACTAGCTATATCATTATGATACAAGCAGGCAATATCACACATACTATAGCTACTTAACCAGATTGTATCATCTATGAAAGCTAGCTAAATTTAATAACTATAGCTACAAACATTGTATGTGTACAACTCTACTGGCACATTACCACTTTTTATCAATGGTGTGTGTCCTGATCGCCAGTTTAAGGTGCTCCTATCCTAAAGGAAACCGATAATTATAGCAAAGTCTTGAGATTTCAGTTTTCGCCCTCCAATGGGCAGGGCGAAAACTGAAATCACTGAAAAGCCGACGTGCCAACAAAATACTACGTATATCGCTTGTCAGCCTTGCCTAAAAATCAATTCTTCACCACTAGCTACTAGAGACCAAGCACAGTGCATTTGATCACATTGGTTATTAAGTTGACAAAAACTCATTACATGGTCTAGATCACGTGATCTAACAAATTAATGTTTAGTTGATTGTCGGATCGTGCCGGTACTTGAGTTCGTCAGCTTCGCTCCTTTTCATTTGCTCTCCGTGACATTACGCTGCTATTATACCTACATTGTATCCAGGAGATTGATTGCTAGAGGTACTATAATAAAGTGTGAAGTTTCAATGATGTTCAGCTACCTCGGTAGCTACGCAACCAATCCGGTTTTTCACACTTCGTTCAACCCCTCAACTTTGCTGGGGAGTGTCGGTCATGGAAGTTAGCTAGGCCATGTAGCCCGGCGCGGCAACTAGCTAGCTAGCTACGAGCTCTGTCCTATTAAATTAGAAAATATCTAGCTATGCTCTATAATAGCCACTCTAATATAGCTAACACTCACTGCAGCATTTTTTTTTCCAATTGTTGTTTTAACATGGAGGCAGGATCAGCCAAAGCTGTTCTTCAGCTACGCTCTGCTTATCTATTTCTGATAAACATTTTAAAATGGTCCTCTAAAATAGGTTACTTTGTTAACCACTCAGTAAGCCCCTCATATCCTCGCAATTTGCAAGAGCACTGAAAAGCCGGCGTAGCCAGTTGTCTTGTCCACCATGCACTAATTCCCTTCACCTCACATGTAAAAGCATGTGTGGGCTGTGGTCTGCACGTGAGCCTGTAGCTACTGACTCATTTATCAATTTAAGGCTCGGAGTCAAAACCCGCACTACTGGGGGCATGCAAATGTGTTCATAAATCCCCCTACAATCCCCTATATTCTCCCTAATCAAATGATAGGTGCACAATTTCTTGGAAAGTCAGTGCTTTGTTGTTGCCTGTTACACTTATGAAAGCTTGAAACATCCTAGTCTGTTGTATAGCTCACTGTAGCTGGGGGGATAGTGTGTTGTCTAGGCTCACCAAATTACTGAATGTTTATCTCTTAATAATCTCCCATCCTCACTACCTGATTGCGAATTGCTCTAACCAGAGAGATGGTATATACTGTGCGTATGTGGGGCAGAAGACACCAAACAAGGAATTATTATTTTGACCTTTTATTAACTAACCAAGTAGTTACATTTGTATTGAAGTTCACCGGCATTTTCTCACTGCAGAAAAGGAAAGTCCAGCTGAGTAATTAAAAATGTTGTATGATATCTATGTATAAAAATTTCAATAGTAATAGCTACTATAATGTCTTCTTTAGGTTTGAGATGTCTGCATCAGAGGGCCATAGTACACTTCCTAATGTCCCAACCATCACTGAAGTTGAAGTACATACACTTAGTATGCAGTCTATGCACACCAAAAACTATAAGGAAGACTTGGATAGAGGCATTCAACTAGATCCGGTAGGTCAGTCACGCAACTTTGAGACTATAACTGAAGGTGCTGGTAGTGAAAAAAGTGATGAAATTGTTCCACTAGCTAAACCTTTGACCACTGAATCATCAGGAAGGTTGACAAGCCAAGGCAGCATGATATCTGATCAAGAGTCTAGAAAGGGACGTAGTTCAGCAATTGTTCGAATGGTCAGTAGCGACAGTACCGCCCCACCTTCTACACCCAAATCTCGTATGTCAAGACGTGGTACCGGTCTTTCTAGACGAAAAACATCACTATTCCGTAGAGATAGTGGTCTATCTTTACAAGAGAGTTGGAGGAAGAAGGATGCCACTGTACGATTGAAGAGCTCCAACAACTTTGTCTCCTTTCATAATGTAAACTACACAGTACCACAGGGTTATTTCTGGCAGCATAAACCACCTAAAGTTATCCTTAACAATGTCAGGTAATGCTGTGTTGCAGCTATATGTACCACTTTCCTGTATCTCCCTGAAATCAATGTTCAACACGTAATTTCATTCCAAAGTTATTCATTTATATCTGCCATGAAATTCTATCGGTTACCTGTAATTTACATCCCAAGGGCAAATAAATTCAAAGAATTTTGTGACTACTGAAAATGATCATAACTTTGGAGTATTGACAGAACAAAGTTATTTCTTCCAGCAAGACCTTTAATTTGAAACCATGTTTTATTATCAGTGTAAAATAATGCCTCAGGGAGGTAAAGGCAAAAACAATAATGGTCAATGTGAAATTGGCTTTAAATGTCAAATCTAAGATGGTAATACAACAATAATGCAATTGGTGTGGAAAGTTTCAAAGTGATCCGTATGTGTGATGTGGGGGCTCTGGTCAGCCTTGGGATGACTGTATGTGGCTGTACAGCTCTGTGGTGTTGAATAAGTACCTCTGTTGTGAATTTCCCAAAATCATTTTTTTTTTGCATGATATTGCTGTACTATTATTTTAAACCTTGGAATAATTAATAATTTCAAATTTACGGCCTAATTTTTTTGAACTCATGGCATCATGATAAATTTCACTGCTATGAGAAATGGAGGCGGTATATAAAAATTACGCTCCCTGTTAGAAGGGATATGTTGATGTATTTTCACTTGTGCTACAAAATGACTTACCTATATGTCCCTGAAATTAGACAATTACATGTTGATATTTCAACTTCATCTTTCCTATGTAGCTTGCAAGGACTGCTTGCCCTGATCATGTTAAATCTTCCTAATACAGGCATATTTAAGAAAGGACTGTTGGTCTGTATTGTGCTAATCACATGTGTATGTATCCACTCTAGTGGGATAATGAGATCTGGAGTGAATGCCATTATGGGACCATCTGGTAGTGGAAAGTCCACGTGAGTATGTGTGTATGACTATACATATGTACGTACGTATATATACACGCATGCATGAAAAGAATGGTATAAATGGTAGCTGTATATGGGCATTAAACCGTATGATCATTTGGTGAATCTGTTCAAAGACAACACATAAATTATTGCACATGTATTGCATTCATTTTGAATTTTTGCACACAGCTTGCTGGATATACTGGCAGACAGGAAGGATAGAAAGTGGGTTACTGGATATGTGCTCGTTAATGGTGAAAAACAGCCAAGAAATTTCAAATGTGCCTCTGGATATGTTGTTCAGGTTTGTACTTGTAAATGCAATGGCACAGTCTATTATCATAGAAGCTAAGTTATTTATAATTGCTCCATCATACAGTGATTTTTTTTGCAGTAAAAAAATACGTTTACATAAAGAAGCTTGTGTGGGAGGATCAAAGCAAAAAAAAAAAAAAACATTTGCCATACAGAATGCAATAGTTGTTCTGCTATATGTTAGGCAGTTATAGAACACTTTGATAGACCCACAGTTCTATGTCAGGCAGATATTTAGTTATAGAACTGCCAGACCAATTGCAGGCTGCTTTGAGTGATAATCACTCATTCTGGCCAGTACAACCAATCAACCAAGCCAGTCTAGGCTGATAGTCATCTAGGCTGATAGCTTGTACTGCACTGGCTGACCAGTCAACCCAACCAGCAATAGCAGAACCACTGGGTATAATTTATAGACATACTTTAAGATTTTGATGATGGTTGCTTGTGGTCAGTAGAAGTGAAAGTTGTTACTATGTTCTGTTCACATAAACAGATGAGTCCCAGGAATATCATGGAAATATGCTTATTAAGTACTAGAATTGAAAACTATTAGTCATTGAGAAGACAGACTTAACTCATCCTCTTGCTCATGCAGGTGCAACACAGGTGCAACACAGGTGCAATGCCTGTCTAACAATGATTAGACTACCCTGCGAAATTCTAATTGTTTTGTGTGGCTTGTGTACACCTCAAGTTGATGATTCTCTATACCAGTCTATTTATTATACGTAAAATATAGCACTCAAAGAGTGGTCTCGAAATTAAATATAGCACCAGGCTTTGCCTCATGCTGTATTTGTCATTACCCAGGCTGGTTGTGGGCCTATAAATTACAAAAAGAAGTTAAATCCACACAAAATAGTCAAGCTGCAAAATGACGTGGCATTTAACAGTCTAGGTGAAAAGGTTGTGAATAAAAAATGCCGACCAAAAAATGGCTGCAATGATGTAATTAAATTTTAATAATGGCTGTTATTGAAATTTATTAGCATTACATCATGCAGTCTTTTCTTGGCCGGCATTTTTGATTTTACAATTTTTTTTACCAAGGCCACAGTTTTACAGATTGACTATTATTGTGAGGCTACTATTGACAACCTATAAGAAGTAGAATCAATTGTGAACTAGTATAGATGCAGGTGTAGGTGGTATGGAAACAGTATAAAGACCTAAAGGAGACACAAAGAGATTGTTTAAAAGTACATCACTATTTAATATTATAATGCCTATGAATTGATGTGCAGTGTTTGTGATACCTGTGCTGTATGCTACATCACTACAAATTATGTTTCAGGATGATGTTTTAACTGGTACACTAACTGTAAGGGAAAATGTCTTCTTGTCTGCCTTATTGAGGCTGCCACCTGAAATGACCCACGCTGAGAAATTAGAGAAGGTTGATGAAGTGATTGAAGAGTTGGGGATATATCATGTCGCTGACACACTGGTATGTCATATACAAACTCATTGTTATGCTGTGTACTCTTCTGTTATATACAAGTGAAAGATTTGAGTAGGTAGCACAGATTTAAAAAAAAAGCAACAAAACAAAGGAGGTCATCTACACTTGCAGCTATGTAGTTGACAACTAATTTCTACTTTAAACAGCCTGTCAATAGGATAGCTATGGCTGAAGTAGATCCACTAGTATAGCTGCAGGTGTAGGTGATCTCCATTGTTTCATTTTTTCTTTTAAATCTGTGATCCCTACTCAATGTAAAATTTCTAGTTTTTCATTACATTTGTTTGTTTACTTTTTTGCAGTACCATAGTTCAATACCATTGCATAAGTGTCGCATTGAAGGAAAAAATAGTGCCGGACACTTTAGTTATGTGACTGATTGTTCACCCAATTATCAATGACTGAAATGCAAAGTCGCTATTCCATTTCTTTTTCAGCTATGTTCTACCCATTTGTTATATATACAGTGTTACAGAACAGTATAAGAAGCACCTCTGCAATCAATCCTGTCACTATGAAAATTACGGTTGATTGCATGCCCCAACTATAGTGCGCCCAGGCATAAACTTCCAAAAAAAATTTTTTCAACTTTAAAACTGCAACTTCTTACCACCTCACACACTTTTTGTGCTGCTTTTTATGAACTGCTGAACAAAATTCAGGCCAATGAACTTAGATTATCACATATTTTAAATTGATTTTACAAAATTTTAAAGTGAAAATTTCTACACGCCTGCAAAGATTGAGCAATACTTACTCAACCACATAAGCTATGCTAAAATGGTTCTGTAACTTTTTTACATATATAATATACATTCTATTCTGTGAAAAGAATTTAGATTCCTGCAAGTATGCAGTAGTTGATGCGTTTTTAAGTTTTTTAGTTATTTGCTTGTATAACTCATTTTAAAGCAGCAATCAAGAAAATGCTTTGTACTTTTTCACAGTACCATAGGTGAACACATCAAATGCTGTAAATCTAGTTTATCTTAAACTGTCACTGACTTGATGCATTTTTCGTGAAAAATCAGGATTTATGAAGGGATAGGTCTGCAACTTAGAAATGCAACTTTGAAACAACCTGAAAATTGACTCAAATTGTAGGTGCCTAATTTTGTTTAACTGTTCCAAATTTCATGGTAATAGCACTTTCCATTACAGAGTTACAGAATTTTAAAAATCGTGACTAAATCTTGGAAGTTTATGCATGGTGGCACTATATCAATTGTGAAGTAGCAATTTCACTTCAGTTCCAGCTACGTATGTTCCGTCCACTATACAGCATTACAAATGAAGAAATGCTTAATTCAGTCACACATGCACTACAGAAAATTAAACTCTAAAACTACACTGCAAGTTACCACCAAGAGTACATAACAAAAATATAAATATTTTTATTATGTACTTTTGTTACCACAAATCAACACCTATACACAGTGATGGAAAAAGAAATGGGTTCACTGTTTGATGTCACTTTGGCTCAAGACATGTCTTTTCACCAACCACAGCTGCAATACGCATACCACGGATGCATTTTTCCTCCTTTGTGTTGAGAAATCAAGCCCATAGCCTTATCCATGGTCCAGTTATACTTTTTTGTTAAATAAAAATTTATAATTTCATGAAAAGGTTTGGAGTTGCTCTAAAGACATTACGGGCTTGGTTTTGCCTAACCAATACTGCCAAACTGTTATGAAGGATAAATTAGGCTGGTGATTGGTTGATATTCTTGGACAATAAAGCCCAAAGCTCCATGATACCTACTACCACACAAAAACAGCTTTATTAGCATCAACATCATTGCAGCCATTTTCTTGGCCGCCACCTTTGATTTCACAACTTTTTTCACCCAGGCTTTATAAGGCCGCACCATTTTTCATAGCTTGGCTGTTTTTGTGTGGATTTCACTTCCTTTTGTATTTTATAAGGCCCCAAAACCAGCCTATGGCTGACTTTGAGGTTGTTTTTACTCACATTTCTTCTTTTCTATGCAGATACAATGATGATTATTGAGGAAAGACTTATAAATGTATTTCATTGCATGATTTAATTCAATATTTGATAATATTGTTGTAATACTCTAATAGAGTGCACCATTTTTAAGGACTTCTAATAGAACACACATAGAAAGTTCTAGAACAATCTAGTACTTCTATTGATAGATCTATGAAATTGCAAACGTTTCATTATTAGCAGATTTCAACTAGAAATTTTGTATATAAAGCAGAGATTAAGTGAGGTGATCAGCCAAGGTAGTAGTGGTTCAGTGGTTAAGGTTTTTGCTTTATATCTTTGTCGCTGTAACTCTTTTGCTATTCAAACTATCAAAAGGCACTGCTACGATGATCAGCCTATCTACACACCAATTTTCAATACACTTGCTTTACCCTGTAGCTGACAGAAGTTTGATATTTTTTAACGTGAATAAATGCTCATAACTCCTTGGATATTCCTCAGATTCACAGCAAACTTGGTACGTGAATCCACCATTACACGCTCTTCATTTGTGCTAAATATCAAGGTAATCAAGTTACACATTTGCATTTTATAGCAATTTTGCAAAGTGTGTGAAAAGAAATCGAAGCCCTCATAGCCCCCATACGCCATAAGAATAAAAAAACGAAGAAATTAAAATGAAACTTTGAATGCCCATATCTCGCCAATGGCTATTACAAATTAATCATATTTGTTGTGTGGTGTACCCTACCTGGCGGACAGCTATAATGCAAAAATGGTGTGTTTGGAGAAGGGGCCATGGAGCTATGCATGCATGATAAAGCTGTTTTCTTTCTTCCTGTCAATAATTATAGTCACGGTGTGGTTGCCGGCTTTCTTGACCGCATGACACACTACCATGTGTCTTGATACAGTACTGTGTTAATGTGGTATGATTTAACACTATTTTGTCAACCTGTAGATTGGGTCGGCATTCACTCGTGGTGTATCTGGAGGACAAAGAAAACGTACAAGTATTGCTATGGAGATGGTAGTCTCTCCAGGTATTCTCTTCCTTGATGAACCAACTACAGGACTGGACACCACTACTGCTGAATCAGTGATACAGATCCTTCACAAGTAAGTGCTGGGTTATGGATTTTGTATACTATTTTTATGATGTAAGGATACATAAAAACAACAAAACTAAGTAGTGATTCTTCCTCATGTTTTCTGTTCACTGTACTGTGCTGTAGTTTGAGCAAAGATGGTCGAGTAATCATCATGTCTATCCATCAACCTCGCTATTCTATCTTTAAACTGTTTGATCAGCTGACTTTGTTATCCAGGGGTGTGGTCATCTACACTGGTGTTGGTAGAGCCACTCTGCCATATTTTACTAATACTCTTGGTGAGTGGTGTGTGGTTGTGAAGAGTATGATTGTTTCTTTGTGCATTTGTATTGTGATCAAATATGCATAACTTGTAGTCATACTTGTAGTCATACACAATGTCACACCCTATAATTATAATACAGTAGAATGAAGCATTAATAAAAAGTAGGAATGTGAGTTCCATGTAAAAATCTTATCACTTATGAGTTTTGCACCAGAATCTCATGCAATTCTGTGTTCCACTACCTGCAAGTTACAGATGTAGCTCTATTTTGGTTCAGTTGCTTGCATGTCTACATATATCATTATTGTCTGATGTTTAACAAAATCTGTAATTCTCAAAGCAGCTTGTAGTGACAACCTAAACTGTTAAAAATGCACAGTAGCTAAGCATTGACATGATGTTCACATGACTTAAGTACCTGGTTTTTACTCTTCTAAAGACACAAGCACATGTGTGAGAGCACTTGTCCACGTAAATTTTTACAGTAGCATAAATTGCAGTAAGCATTAACTAAAAACTCACATTCATTAAAACTAAGTTCGCTATATTGATCAGGTATATATCTCTGTGTATTGAGAAGAAGAATATATAAATGTAGGACAGTTTGTAGGTAGCAAGATTGTTTGAGTGGCTGCTTGTGAGGTACTTAGCGTTATTTATTGGAAATCGAGTGTGATTTGAGTAGCATAATATTACCCACGTGCGAGTGTGACATTGCATTAAATTTGTACTGTAAAGTGTATATATGTGACCAAGTTGTTGATAATCATTGATCTACGCACACACCAGTGAAGGTCATTTTTCACTGTGAATGGATATCCACACCAATACACTAAACATTTGCACAACAGCAATGCCACTGATTTGCTCTGGCTGCTTTTCATGAGTGGGTTTCTAGAGACATGTGTCAGCCACTGGGAACCTTGAAAATGCCACTGGCCAGCTGAAACACAATGCTAGAGACATGGACAGCCTTGGACAGTTTCCCAGATGTTTTCTACATAAATATCAAATGGTCTTGAGAGCACAATATTAATGTCTGTAGACACCATATGACCTACTCAACCATTTTCTATCCATATACCAACTTCCTGCCCACCACACCACCACTACTCATGGTGATGTGCTTGTGTTACAGATACCGTCATGAGCTCAAAATCACGGTTACATCTATAGTTAGCTTGCTATGGATTAAAGGATAAACGCTGTGGTTGGCTGCATTCGTGGTGAAAATTTCAAACTTGTAGTTTTTGACCTTCCTAAGCTATGAATGTTTAAAATCACATATCTCACAATCTGTTGATGTGTGCAGATCAACAGTTTCCCAAATTAGGTCACACATGTTTGGCATGTGCAGTTTTATTACAGATAATAATGTATGTTGTGTGTTTAATCATATACTAGGTATGGAGTGTGATGCTTTTGATAATCCAGCTGACTTCTTCCTGGACAAACTGAATGAAGCTGAAAATGATCTGCAGCCCCCAGATCCTGAAAGTAAATATCTACACCCTATAGTATCATTCACCAACATCAATTATTGGAATTTGTTTAAGTAAACAGATTACCTATGCTAACACAGTTGGCTGTTATATCAGTCTATCTTACAATCATTTTCAATCAATATAAGCCATGCTGGCTAATGGTAAAGTTTCATATGAATTATTTTGTATTACAAACCAGTGTGATTTAGAACATCTCTTAGCCTCATCTTTTTTGAAACAGAATTAATTAATAAAGACTGTAAAAATCCTCCAAAGAATTAATGAGGCACTAGTAAGTTACACACAAATTTGTACAGTCCGCTAGTAATTGATCAATCACTAAAGTATGCAGGATGCTGACAATGAGTGCCTTGTACCAATCATTAACACATGATTAGGCTTGAGCCAATTATGCTTTGAAAATTGCCTATTATGCTATTGAGTAGTGCTCAAAAATCCAGCCTATTATGCTCAAAATTATGTTCTCAAAATCAAGATTATGCTTGAGAGCTGACTGTTTTATTAGAGTATATCTGCATTTCCTGACTGCTGTATTACAGTAAGTGACTGCTGTATTAGAGTATCTCGATCTTATTTCCATAAAGTGTGAATAATCAATCAAGAAATAGTAAAAATATAACACTGCAAGGTTTTTTGATATAAAATGCAGTAATAATGTGCAGTGTGTTAATGTTGCACAGTATTTTTGGAGCACGCATTGCACGTTTTAATTAAAATTCTTGAAAATCGCCCTATTATGCTGGCATAATGCTTGATGCTTTTGCTAACCTATTATGCTCAAAATTATGCTGGCATAATTGGTGCAAGTGTACAATTTTGCGATGTCATAACATGATGTACACCCATGTGAGATAATTAAAAATTTGGTGTGTTAAGAGACAAATGACTGTTCTATATATTAAATAGTTCAAACCGGAAGTTCTTATGTCATCACAGTGTGGATAATTAACATTGCTTGGTGAAAATTTGAAAATTGGGGATTATAACATGTATAATATAATAAATGTATTGTACATTTATATTGTAGCTGGTGATACTGGTCACCCATTGGGTAACAAGTGGCGGGATAGTGAAGATTATCAGATTTTGATTGACGAACTTAACCCTATTTTGGACAATGCCATAGACCAACCTGATGGGATAACACCCAAGTATGCTACTAATTCTTTAATACAAGTAAGGACTGTTTGTATGTACGGTACTGTAGTCCACAAGGCGATCCCAAGCAATGTTTACTGTAATGAAGCATTCACTACTCTAAATAAATTTGAAATAAAAAGAACATTTTATCATATAAGTTGAATAGGGATATACGTTAATGATGTTGTGTGTGTGTGGGGGGTAGCATAGCCAGTGGCTATAGCGCTGGCCAGGTAATCAATAGGTCCAAGGTTCAATGTCCCATTATGCCAAATTGGTGTTGTTGTTGTTGCTGTTTTCTTAGCAAAAACCTTACTCACATTGCTCCAGTCTCCCCCAGCTGTTTAAATAGATACCTGGTGGCCTGGTGTCAACTGGGGAAGTAGCCCACCAGCTGTACATCAATGGGTACCTGGCAACCAAATGCCAACTGTCTATGTCTTGCATAGTGAGTGAAGGTCCAGGTGATACATACCTTGGGTTACTAGTTCTGCCCCAGGAGGATTTGCCTGTGCTGACCCATAGTGCCTGAGTAGCGTACAGGTGTCCCAGCAGGTAGGTGTGACTGTGCTAACATAGCAACTGAATAGGTTTTGCTTTTTGTGTGTGTGTGTGTATGTGTGTGTGTGTGTGTGTGTGTGTGTGTGTGTGTGTGTGTGTGTGTGTGTGTGTGTGTGTGTGTGTGTGTGTGTGTGTGTGTGTGTGTGTGCATCAAGGAACCACCTGTATTAATAACCTTGGTAGTTGTTCATAATAGAGATTTGAAATGGCCACTCACCTAAGCACCACTTTAAAATGCACCTCAATCACAAAAGAAGCCAGTATAGGTCCATTAATATAATATAAAGTCAAAAAGAACCTATATAAGTATATGTTTAAAACTTGTTCTACAGACAGGAGTCCAAATAGAGATCCAAGCTTTAATGGGTTTGACATGCTCCATCGTAGTTCTAGAATAGTTTACCATGCTATACTAACTTGTAGGCTTCAGTAAAAATTTTGCCCAAATAATGCTTTCAGAAAATTCCCATATTTTTCACTTATTATGCACTTAATTTCCCCACTATGCTTGAAATATGCTCCTAGGTCAGCAACATTTCTTACAATCATCATTTTAATCAGTGAATACTTTATTAGAGTATTTTACTACAAAGTGACTGCTCTATTAGAGAGGATCAATCTATGAAGCTAAGTACAATGCATATTTGAGTGCTCTATTGCAGCTTGCAGTTTCCACTGACTGCTCTATTAGAGAGTATTTTCATGGAATTGATTTCCCACAGTTTGAAATATCAACCTAACGCACTAGCATTATGCTGGCATAGCACTCCAGCCTATTGTGCTAGTTATCATGCTGGAATATTGACACAGGCCTACTAATTTGTTTTACTCGTTTTCTTTTTAGCAAAATCTCTTCATCTTTTAACATCATTTTTACACTAGTGGGTACCTAATGTTAACTGAAGAAGTAAATTCTACTTTCCATGTCTCACATAATACAGTAGGACTATGCCTTCATCCTAAAGGCATGGTGTAACTTCCTGTGAGGGTACTAGATGTGCTCCCAGGAGGATTTGTGAGCTATGACTGATAAACACTTATCGGTGAGTAGTGTGCAAGTGACTCATGACAGAACTCAAAAACTGTATGTACAGTGTGTAGTCTTCTGGCTGTTGTGTGCAGTGTGAGGTGAAAGATAGTATATGCAAATATAACTTTGTTTACTTGGACAGTGCTATTTTGTTTTATAATTATATGACAGAGCTTCTATCTGCTTGGCCGTGGGGTGAAGAATTTAATGAGGAATCCTTCAGCTGGTTTAGTTGTGGTAAGTCAGTAAATTTGCAAATCCTTAGTTATTGATTAGCCTTTGCTCTTCACAAAACTAGCAAGTAATACACATATGTATGCTAAACTGCCATTCATTCCTGTAATCTCAGCAGGACATGTTTGATTGAGTTTTATAAATAATACATCCACAGCAATCATTATTGGTGTTATTATACTTCTACTACTAGTGGGTACAAAATATCATCCTGGGACTGTTCACTGGTATTATATTCTTCCAATTGGATGATGGAGAAAATGCTTTGTTTGACAGGTAAGTATGAATGTGTTGTGTATATGCAATGAAGTGTAAATCAGTGTATTGTGCACTTATGTATTGTGGGTATAGGGCTAGCTATTCTGGTAGCAATCATTTGACGTGCACATCGTATAGAGGGAAGTTTAGCCAAGATAAAATTTAGTATGGGGTGTTCCCCACTACTGTGAATTGATGTGATTACATTTCTTGTAATGTTCATTCCACTGACAGTGGTGGTCTATCTTCCATGTTTTCTGGGATACAAGCTGATTCACCAGTTGGATTGGCATTGCTAACAATATTTTAGCAATCCTAGGGTGTCCCATGTGTTATTACATAGATCCAAAATGCTTTTTTTTGTACAGCATTTGTCTGTTAGAGCTTATAAAAGAATGGTATGACCTTTCAAGTTAGTCCAGTCATTGTTCCTGAGGGCAAGTGCCAAGATCACACATATGAGCACACTTAACTAGTTGTTTGTGAGATGTCCAAGGCGAACTTTGTCATTTACCAAATTTGAAATTTCACGGCACCATAGTTACCCATAGTCCATGTGTGTGTGTGTGTGTGTGTGTGTGTGTGTGTGTGTGTGTGTGTGTGTGTGTGTGTGTGTGTGTGTGTGTGTGTGTGTGTGTGTGTGTGTGTGTATACGTGTGTGTGTGTGTGTGTGTGTGTGTACGTGTGTGTGTGTGTGTGTGTGTATACGTGTGTGTACGTGTGCGTGTGTACATGTGTGTGTGTACGTGTGTGTCTGCATGTGTGCGTGTGTGTCTGCATGTATATCCAGTAGTGTGACCTGTGTGTACATGTGTTTGTACCTATATATTTGTGTCATTATCTTTTACATAGATCTGGAGCAATATTCTTTTGCATGATATGCAACATTTTTGCAGTGATTGCAAGTTTGGAATTGTTTATTAATGAGAGAGCATTGTTCATGTGAGTGGTGTATTGTTACACAAAAGTACCATGTTAAATAACGTTTATGTATTTCCTGGCAATAATTTGTGCACAATTTCAATGATGTAAAAATTTCAGCATTTTTTGTTATAGATATGAAATTGCACAACACTGCACCAACATTTAACTACTCTAATAGAACAATCATTTTCCCATTGAAATTTATCAATGCATTAGGCAGATAGGACATTTATCATGACTATTCAATAGTAAAACACTAAGGATAACAAAATTCATACTCTCCTGTAAACTTTCATACATGGGTACTGTATGGTGTAAATATTAAATTTTGATGGAGTGCTAAGATTACCCTTTTCAAACATTTATATGCCATTAAAAAAATGTTTGAACAAGTGGCTCCTTGTACTGATTATGTTTATCTTTTTATATCAAAATGTAACCAAAATTGTAGCTTCACTCATGTAAAATTTCAGACAATTTAAATTAATGTTATGAAGTTTCAAAATGTGTCACATCAGTTTTGTGTGCAAAAATGGCACCTTTATGTAAATCCAGTTTCTATTAATGTTATAGTATTCTTATTAAAGCCCAGTTGATGTGTTGCATCTTTTCTTTAATAGTCATGAAAACTCAAGTGGCTACTATCGTGTGTCATCGTATTTTCTTTCTAAAGTCATTGGTGATTTAATTCCTCTAAGGATAATACCAATACCACTTTTTTCTTGTTTAGCATACTGGATGATCGGTAAGTCATTGTGGCCAATGTGAAAATCATAAATTTAAATTATTTTGAGCTGTGGAATTGTAATGTACATGGTTCTGCTTGTTTCAGGGTTCCAAGACAATGCAGGAAAGTTCTTCTTATTCATGTTGGGAATATTTGCTCAAAACATGGCAGCATCTGGTTTGGTGTTTTCCATTGGAGCTATTGTCGGTGTATATGCTGCTGCTCAGACCATTGTCTCTGTAGTATTGGTGTTTGCTATGGTATCACTTTTATATCATAATGCAAATTTATTGCGAATGTTCATCTTGCAGACTTTTGGTGGGTTCTTTGTAAGCTTGGACTCGATCCCCAGCTGGCTGGCTTGGCTGCAGTGGTTGAGTCTTTTCAAATACACCTTTGCTGTAAGTAAATTAAATAGAAAATGGATTTGATGGTCAAAGTACAGTAACTGTAGTTCATTGTATAGGGGGGGATTCGTAATTATGCAATTTTGTAAATAACCTCTGGTCATACTACATATTTGCATTTCACTACTTTTTATGTCCACTAATCAAACTTGAAGCTCCTAATTTTTCTTTCTACGTGTGTGTTTACCTTTTAGTAACGTTATTATGACTGGTAAACCAGCACAGGGAACACCAAAAAAAAGAATGGTGCCTTACTTAATGTGTTCATCTGAATGCACGCCCAACTATCAATTATCAAAAAAATGCATGGCTATTATGCTTGAGTTTCAGCCATATTCAGTCCATTATACAGCATTACAAATGAAGAACATTATGAGAAGCACCTCTGCAATCAATCCAGTCACTATGGAAAATATGGATGATTTCCACTACTACAAACATACTGAAGCCATCACTCATATGTGCTAGCTAGCTACCATGAACCAACACCTTGCGCTGTCAGCAAGAAGAAATGGGACACAAAAGAGGACAAGGTAAGCCCATGATGTGTACATTGTACATAATGTGGTGTGTCAAAGGGAACCTGTTGGCTGAAGCAATGTTTTATAGTAAGTGTGTAGCCTTAGCTGTTATTGAGTTATGGTTATCTGAAGGCATCAGGCAGGCAATAAGTTAGTCAGTCAGTTGAAAATTCTGCTAGTATTTTTTTTAGAAAAGTCTGTACAACATTTTTGGTCACTCTTTTTGGTCCACCTATCCAATATTGCCAAGGTATTGTGAGGCTGGTTTCTGGTTATTGTTAACCAGAAACATAAATGACCAGAAACCAGCCTCACAATTTATTTTGGTAGTATTGATTAGGTAGAATCAAGCCCAAAAGTGTCTTTTGAGTGGCTAACAATGCTACCAATATGTTGCTACAGACTTAAAAAAATAACAGAAGTTTCTACCGACCAACTGCCTGCCTGCCTGCCTGCCTGCCTGCCTGCCTGCCTGCCTGCCTGCCTGCCTGCCTGCCTGCCTGCCTGCCTGCCTGCCTGCCTGCCTGCCTGCCTGCCTGCCTGCCTGCCTGCCTGCCTGCCTGCCTGCCTGCCTGCCTGCCTGCCTGCCTGCCTGCCTGCCTGCCTGCCTGCCTGCCTGCCTGCCTGCCTGCCTGCCTGCCTGCCTGCCTGCCTGCCTGCCTGCCTGCCTGCCTGCCTGCCTGCCTGCCTGCCTGCCTGCCTGCCTGCCTTCCACCTGCCTACGTGCATGTGTATATATGTGTGTGCATGCATGTGTGTCTGCATGCCTAAATGCCTATGTGCCTGTCTGATGCCTTCAGACATTCAAGTGTAACTTAATATCAGCTTTAAGGTTGCAGTCTTGATGTTTCACTGTTAGATGTTGCTTCAGCCTGGCGGGTGACTTTTGGCATACCACAGTACATACAATACACACATCATGGACTTACCTTTGTCCTCCTTTGTGTCCCATTTCTTCCTGCTGCATGACAGGTGCAAAGTGTCAATTCGCAGTAGTGTGCGATAGCTTTCCTACTTTTGTAATGGAAATCATCTGTATTTTCATAGTCTGGGAGTTGCTTTTCATAATATTCTTCATTTGTAATGCTGTTTAGTAGGCTGAACATGTAGTAGCTGAAAACTAAGCGCAATGTGTTTTGCATGTTCAGATGAAAACACTAAGTTAAGTATAACACCATTCCTTCTTTTGATGTGGCATGCGCTGTCATAAAAGTAAACAAGTAGAAGGAAAATTAGGAGTTTTTAGTTCAATTAGGATGTAGATATGAAAAACAGAGGTTGCCTATATTTAAGTGGGCATTTATTCCCTACTTCAGTCTATACCCATGACTGAATTAGGGATTAAATGACCACTGGTATAAGGTGACCTCACTTGTTTCACTACTTTTTATTCTATGATCCCTAGGCCTAATCAAAATAAACTAAACTTCTTAGTTCATGTATATGTAAAATTCATTAAGTGGGTAATGTATATAGAACACTGTACTTAAGAATTGTTATTATTTTGTTTGGCAGATTTTGCTGGAGAATGAAGTAGAAAATGCTCAATTTACTTACTGTGCAGAGTTTAATGGAACTAACTGGTATGTAAACATGCTGAGAATATAGCACTGTTTGTCACTGAGCTACAGAAGCCTTACCAATGTATTCCTAACATTGCCACATGCAACTTATGGGTTGCATTTTACTATGTAATGAGAGATACTATGCAATGAGAGACTTGTTAGTGGGATATTTAGAGTAGTACCTAGCCATTTCCAAAGAATTGTGGTACCCTACCAGAGGTTTCTGTACTCAAGACTGAAATTCTCTGATAAAACAGAAAATACTCTAATAGAGCAGTCATTTCATTTAATGTACATTTTTGCAAACTCTGGATTTGTAACTGCATGCTGATACACATGTTTGAAAGTAGTATGGCAGTCTATGTAGTTACAGCACTTGATAATTTTATGCACTGAATCAGTGATACGGATTTATATTGATTCATGAAATAATGGATTTATTTACTGGTTTAAGACTGTAGGATTGACTGGTAGTAAGGAAGTAGATTTTTTGCTAGATTCTTTAGCCATGAATCATTTTGATATGTCTATTTTAGTGTGGAAGTTACAGTTTTGGATGGCAATGATTATCTGGAGGATCTTGATTTTCGTCAGTACAACATATACTGGAACTTCTTGGGACTTGGACTACTAGCACTAGCCTTGTTCATCCTCACCTATATAGCTTTACTTCGTACGAAGAAGACAACATAGTCAAGTGACTACATGAACATTATACAGACTACAGACTGTATACTTTAGTTTCTATATGTATGTACACTGTATATATAGTTTACCAAACTCTGTGAAAAGTTTGCAAAAATGAACTCCATTCATTTACATACAGAGCCCTGTATCACTCTATACAATGCACTACTTAGACAAGCAAAAGTTGAATAAAGTTCATATAAAATTGCTATGAAGGTAAGTCAAGCCAGCCATAGGTTTGTGTCAAATATCCCAGCATATTAAAAAGCATATTAGGTGAATATTTCAAACTATGGAGCTTAATTCCATGAAAATAGATTGATACTCCTTAATAGAACAGTCAGTGGAAACTGCAATAGAGGATCAACAGAACAGTCACTTTGCAGTGAAATACTCTAATAGAGCATTCACTGATTAATATGCTCCAAGATATTTGTTAGAAATGTTGTTAACCTATAGGATTATGATGCAAGCATAATGGGAACACTGAAGAGCATATAATAGGTGAAAAATTTGGGAAATTCCTGAAAAATTTTTAAGCATAATAGACTTGGGCCTAGCCAACTACTTATAAAATTATGATTGGATCGAAGTTGGGTTGGTAGGTGTACAAAGGCTTCATTTATTACCATACACAGCTTTTCTGCTGAGATACCAGCATGAAGCTTAAGCTTGATAGTTAATTTTTTGAAGTGAATATCATGCCAGTACTTACCTTCATACAGCTATAGTGTGTTTGATATGGATGGACTGCCGGTCAAATAGCAATTTTAGGTTGCAGACTGGTGCCGGCACAATATCCACTTTGAACAGGTTATAATATTATTATACTATCAAGCTTTATGCAGGTATGGGTAAATGCTCAACAGAACAGTTGCCTATTGTATCTGTTATCCTCAGGCAGTGTACACCTGTACCTCAAACACAATCAGTCAATAGTGAATCAGTGATGGACTGTGTAGTTCCAAAGCAAGAAGATTAAGAGTGAATGATTCATCTATGTGCGTACAGGTGTCGAGTTAAGCACCTTAAAACTAATTGGTACATACGGTCCTTAATTTTAGTTATAAAAGGTCAAACGTAACCACATACAGTATAGTATGTAAACTTGATCACATACAAAAATATTAATAGCAGATACTCTCTACTGTGGACTGTTGGTTCACAAATAAAGTGTGTAGTAAAGGTGCTGCGTGTGCAAAAAAAAGGGAAAATTAAATGAATATAGTTGTAAATGATATGTAAGACCAATTATGGGTTTTTATAGATTTATATATAGTGTACTACTGTGTGTTTATCTTAAGCTGAAAAATGTTAAGTGGACTGTTTAAACTAATAATAATTGTGACCAAATTTTGGAAAATCACCCATATGGGTGCATTTGACACCTAAAATATTTAATGATCAAATCACAAACTTTATAGTGCAAATCTACTTGTGATGGTTTTAAGCCATTATCAATACCTTAAATTACAAGAAACTTCTTGAAATATTTTCAAAACTGTGCCCTGCTCTTATTAGCAACCCACTAAATATGAAAATTCTAATTATTTCACATGCACCCATATGGGTGATTTTCCAAAATTCAGTCACAATTTCAAAAACTTCAGTGTTCTAATTTCAAATGTAACTATGGTTGTGTTAAGATGCAATAGTTGGTAATAGGCTTACAGCCTTACATTATATCGTAGAACATGGGACACATTAGTTCAAACATTGGCTTTCACTTACTGTTATATAACTTTTCACTGCTCTGTGTGTGTGTGTGTGTGTGTGTGTGTGTGTGTGTGTGTGTGTGTGTGTGCTTGTTGTGTGTGTATGTGTGTGTGTGTGTGTGTGTGTGTGTGTGTGTGTGTGTGTGTGTGTGTGTGTGTGTGTGTGTGTGTGTGTGTGTGTGTGTGTGTGTGTGTGTGTGTGTGTGTGTGTGTGCTTGTTGTGTGTGTGTATGTGTGTGTGTGTGTGTGTGTGTGTGTGTGTGTGTGTGTGTGTGTGTGTGTGTGTGTGTGTGTGTGTGTGTGTGTGTGTGTGTGCTTGTTGTGTGTGTGTATGTGTGTGTGTGTGTGTGTGTGTGTGTGTGTGTGTGTGTGTGTGTGTGTGTGTGTGTGTGTGTGTGTGTGTGTGTGTGTGTGTGTGTGTGTGTGTGTGTGTGTGGTGTGTGTGTGTATGTGTGTGATCATTGTGTTTGCATATATCACTTACCTTCATCTAGTTATCAGCTACACACTGGTTTATATCCACTCCATGTACCAGTAATGAGACACTTTCTAGTTGATGGTCCCAATAAGGTGTACCCATCATCACACTCATAGTGAGCTACTGACTGGTAGACATTACTGGGAGAAGTAACCATTCCATTAGCCAGTGTATGGGAAATGTAACACTGGATAGCTGAAAAGGGATAGATATGCTATGCATGTATGATTTGTAATTCAGTATGCAGTTTGTAGTATCTATATAGTTTATCAGTTATGCAGGCAGAAATTATATCTTAACATATCAATAACCTATCTACATTGACAATGCGCCAAACTTTGTGAAGAACAAGCTGTACATTATAGGTTTTAAATTTACCTCCTATAAACTTTAACTTGACAATCTATTTATTGAATCTGACAATCTGCATAAATGAAGAGTTATGTTGGAAATTAAAAGAATAATGTTGTAGGCATTTCTCACAGATGGTACCTGACAGTTTTCTTGTTATGTAATACATTGATTATGTTACACAGCACCGCATGCAATTCACACTTACTGTCTACTGAGTGTTTGTGTTCATCAGATAATAATGACCAATCATTGATGGTGTGGGTTGTCTTCTCCCAGCCCACCACCTCCTACTGGCTGTATCATGTAACTACCACCATAAGTCTCTACTACTCCCATCTATGGCAATAACAAATGAAGTGTACTGGATACCGCAATTATACCCACAGCCAAAATTAGATCCTATATAATTGGTTTGCCATGCTTCTTAGTCAATAGGGGCAAAGTTTAAAAAATGTTGTGGTATATACCTGCATACTTTGTTTCAAAGTTAACATGTTTGTATCAAGCCTTCATTCTTCTGGGTTACAAATGTGTGACCCAGTCTGACAAAACCAGTCTTACAGCCTTTTTCATTTGGAAACTTGACTAATCATAACTTGTTTTCTAAAAAAGGTAGCAACTTAGCTGCACCTTTGTCAGCCTAAAGGTGTTGTATGTAATATTGTAGCAAAATTTTATTAAAGGTATGAGAAGCTATCTGGAAAAGCTATCTGTCAAGTTTGGTCAGGCTGGGAAATTACATTTTTCAATTTTCAGAGAATACTACCTAACTATACTTGTTCCATAAAGGTACCATTAGATTCAACCCAAGATCTTTCGTGTTTGTATATCATTGCATTTTATATGGACAAGTATATAGCTACTTTATAAATCCTTGGACAGCTTCTGTTTTCTTACATTTTTGAATATGACTGCATAGCAAAACATGAAGTGTAGCTGACAGGAAGTTGTAAAATGATACTGTACTATTTCTTCCATCCTGTTTGCAAAGTGACAAAACAGTTACTGTACTTTATACTTAAGCATCTGAAATCTTGAAATGCAAACATCAATCAAATCATGAAACCCAGTTTATTATTTTTGGCATGATTTGTCTAGTCTTCATACCCACTCAAATAGGAATCCATACAGTACAGGATAAGTGGTGTCCAGTGAATCATTAGTGGGGTTTATGTGGCATGCATTTGCTGGCTGGGAAAATGTCATGGTGATGTGGTGTTACTGAAACTACTACCCAAACTAAAGATATTACATTCTATAAGGTGTGGCCTATGTACACATACGTGCATGTGCTTGTATGACTGTATACGCTCATTTGTAAAGCTATTGAATAGTGAATCAGCAAAATTGTGTGTTGAATGTTATGTAATAGTTACACATTACCATTTCATCATTACACTGTGATAGAGCCACAACTGATCCACCATCACCCACTACACTACCAGTGTAATAACAGTCTTCCACTGGTATATTAAGTGGTACTAGTCCAACATCTGGTAACTGACTCTCTATAGATAACATGTGGGAAATACACAATTTTTACATTATATTAGTAGCGATCAGTTAAAAATTGGTAGCGTATCACTTTTTAATTCAAAATATAAGTAGCACTAGTTTTAAATCATGAAAAACTATGTTCTCTGTAGTTAAAACAATTATTGTTATCATAATTTGCTTTGGTTTGCATACATGTCTGCCCATTCAAAATTATACTCTCTCTCTATATATAT
This sequence comes from Dysidea avara, assembly GCF_963678975.1. Classification (NCBI taxonomy): domain Eukaryota; kingdom Metazoa; phylum Porifera; class Demospongiae; order Dictyoceratida; family Dysideidae; genus Dysidea; species Dysidea avara. The sequence goes on from NC_089276.1 coordinate 13,295,188, forward strand.
ATATATACACGTATATAATTATATAGCCATCAGGAATAACATATAGTCCATTGGCTTATTAAAGAAGAACAGGCAATTCTGATCATGGGATAGGATAGGGTTACAAAAGCAAACAACATGTTCAAGGTGAGTGTACATGTATAATACAGTGTATAAAACATGGTACTTTGTGAAAAGCTTCACTTCTTCTGCAATGCTGAACCGACAGCTGTCGATCTTTCATCTTTACGTGTATTATTTTGGTAGGAAATGATCCAGGCTTTGTTTGTTTCAATGTTTCAAATCTTATAATGTCAGTACAACATGAAAATCAATTTGCTCTATTACTCTTTATGAGGATACCTATTTAGTTTTATCTATTCCCATGTACTATAGCTTACCCTGGTGGGTGGAGCCTTGGTGTGTGTTTCAATTTAACTTTCATATCATGGAAGGGAAGACCTTCAATTAGGAATTCATCATGTGAGTCTTCTTCTTCCCACTTCTCTCTTCCTGGTAACTACTTCATTTTAGGATAGACAACCTTGTAACTTGGGATGTTTCCTAAACAGATAAAGTCATCAACTAATCAACAGTCAATACCCCACTAATGTGCTAGTTTAATCTAATTGGCTTGTTGTTTGAGTTCATCAAAGAATCATAATAAATCTTTTGAACTATTAACCACATTTTGTAGGTAGTCAGTGGGTGGAATCACTCTGAAGTTAACATAATTATCCTATAGATACAGTTAGTATAAATCATGTTGATCATAAGACATTAACAGCTTTAGAGGATTTCAACTAACACAGTAGTACAAAACGCCTGTCTTTTGCCATCCAAGGAAAGTGAGAAGCTGTGTTCCACAAAATTTAGACATGTGGTAACATTGATCATTGTGGGATTTAATGGCTAACTAGTTTAGCTTCATTTACTATAGCTATAGTTTATCTTCACATCATTAATAATTACAATAAACAGAGAAATCAAAAAAAATGACAGAGGTATTTAATAAAATGCATATTAGTTTGCACACTGGAGAGGAAAGTAGAATAATCTTATTTAGAGAAAGGAATTTAAATCAAACATAGACAAGCTTTAATGTACTGTATTGTCTTGCTTACTATAGGTCAAGTAAAAAATTACACATTAATTACAGAATTGGTCAATGTAGCATTACATGTAATTGCTATGCCATGCATTGTTAATAGCAAATGTTTTGTACCTTCGTTTACAGCTCTTTTCCCAAAAATCTTCTTCAAATGACCAGCTGAAAGTCCCTACATTACAAATGAACAGTTTAATATGATTACAATGAAGTGTCCAGATTTAAGTTTAATGTAGATTTTGATGTTTCCATTGGAGCTATTGAGGGTATATATGCTGCTGCTCAGACCATTGTCTCTGTAGTGATGGTGTTTGGTATGGTATCATATCTACAGTGCTATCATAGTAGAAATACACTTTTGCTATAAGTGTATAAATGGCTGGATTTGATGGTTAAATTACAGTAACTGTAGTTCATTGTATAGGAGAGGATTCATAATTACATAATTTTGTAAAAATAATCTCTGGTCTCACTATATATTCATGGGGTTGTATTTGCATTTTACTGCTTTTTACATCTATGATCCCTATTCAAACTTTAAGTTCCTAATAATTTCTTTCTACTGGTGTGTTTAACATAATTATGACTGGTGAACAAAGTACGCATCAAAAGAAAGAAAACTACCTTACTTAATGTGCTCATCTGAATGCACGCCCAAATATCAATCAATAAAAGAGAAAATAAGTGGCCATTACACTTCTTTTCATCCATGTTCAGCCCATTACACAGGGTTACAAGTTAAGAACATTATGAGAAGTACCTCTGCAATCAATCCAGTCACAGAGAATACAGACAGTTTTCATTACAAACATAATAAAGTTATCATGCGCTAGCTGGTTACCATGAATCAACTCCTTGCACTGTCAGCAAGAAGAAATAGGACACAAAAGAGGACAAGCTAAGTCCATGATGTGTACATTGTAGTATGCCAAAGAACATCAATCAGCTGAAGCAATGTCTAATAGTGAAGTAATCAACTGTGTAGCCTTAGCTGCTTCTGAGTTATGCTTATCTAAAGGCATCAGGTAAGCAGTCAGTCAGTAGAACATCTGCTAGTAGAAAAGTCTGTAGTAATGTATTGAAAGCATTTTGGCCACTCTTTTTGGTCTCCCTATCCATTATTGCCAAGGTATTGTGAAACTGGTGTTTGGTTATTATTAACCAGAAACCAGCCTCACAATACGTTGGCACTATTGGTTAGGTAGAATCAAGCCCAAAAGTGTGCTACAGACTTTTAAAGAAAAATTAAATATAATTTCTACTGATCAACTTCCTGCCTGCCAGCCTGTCTGCCTGCCTGCCTACATGCCTATGTGCCTGTCTTCCTGCCTTATATACCTGTCTGATGTCTTCAGACATTCAAGTGTAACTTAATAACAGCTATTATAAGGTTACAGTCTTGATGTTTCAAGATGTTAAATGTTGCTTCAGCCGACAGGTGCCTTATGGCATACCACAGTGAATGTAATGCACACTTCATGGACTTACCTTTGTCCTCCTTTGTGTCAATTTGCAGTAGTGTGTGATAGCTTTCCAACATTTGTAGTGGAAATTGTCTGTATTTCTGTAGTCTGGATTGATTGCTGAGTTGCTTTTCATAATGTTCTTCATATATAATGGACCGAACATGGAATAGATGAAAACTAGGTGTAATGACCATTTCATTTTTCAGTAATTGATATATAAATAAGGTGCACATTCAGATGAAACATTAAATATTGCACCATTCCTTCTTTTGATGCGGTATGCTAGTCATAAAAAGTAAATACACAAATAGGAGGAAAACTAGGAATTTTAAGTTCATAGATATAAAAAAGTAGAGGTCACCTACATTTGCAGACATACTAGTGGACATTTAATCCTTACTTCAATCTATACCCATGACTGAATTAGGGATTAAATGTCCACTAGTATATCTGCAAATGTAGGTGACCTTAATTGTTTCACTACTTTCTATTTTTATGATCCCTAATCAAACTTAAAATTCCTTGTACTTGTATACCAGTAATTCATTACGTGAATGATGTGCAGAGACTTGTATACTTAAGAAGTTACATTATTGTTATAATGTTGTTTGGTAGATTTTGCTAGAGAATGAGGTAGAAAATGCTCAGTTTATTTTCTGTGCGGAGTTCAATGGAACTAACTGGTATGTAGCCATACTGACAATATAGCACTGTTTGCCATCAAGTTATATCAATGTATTCCTTAATATTGTCATTATTAGCACACAGTGTATTGGTGCACTATAGGGGCTTATACAAAGAGAGCCTGGTCAGTGACATATTATGTAGTGGTGGGCCTAATAGTTCCTAGGCCCTACCAAAGAATTGTGGTGTCCTACCAGAAGTTTTTGTTTGCAAGATTGATACAACAGTAAAACACTCTAATAGAGCAGTTGTTCCATTTAATTATAAACTTTTTGCAAACTCTGGGTTTGTAACTCATGGCCCAAAAGTACGTAGTATGGCAGTCTATGTAGTTACTGCACTGAATCAGTGATATGTAGTTATGTTGATTCATGAAATAGGTTAATGATGATTCTAGTAAAACTATGAGGGATGTCTTAGACCCTAGTAGATTGGGCTACTATCAGTGTCAGGTGGTAACCATATGTCCTACCAAACTTGATACTCTATCACTAGACCATCATTTGACACAGAAGTGGAGAGGGCACTGGGGACTCAAGAACACAAAAGTGTTTTGCTAGAGTGCATCAATTTCTAAGGATTTTGTATTATGTTTAAATGTATTATGTTTAAAAACAATTTTTTAACACAAAGTAATGATTATACATGATACCCGACTGCTTTATTACAATATGTGACTGTTCTATTAGAAGATCTTGATCTTTGCAAGAATACTTTGTGAAAGTTGTGAGCAGATAGCTCAAGCACTTTGAGCTCCCATCTTCTGTCACCTCTGTGACATTTACATAAACTTAAGATATAATATTGGTGTCTAAACTCCTTGTAGGATTATTATTCATGTGTGTTATTGCTTATTCTTCTCAGGTATCCCGGGTCTCAAATGTGTATACATTTTGCGATGTCTTTTTTGAGTGATTTCACTTTACGTAATTTCAACTTTACAATAGATGAAAGGGTATAATTGAAAACAACAACAAATTTATAGATTTTTTAGCCATGAATCATTTTTGATATGTCTGTTTTAGTGTGGATATTACAGTTTTGGACGGCAATGATTATCTGGAGGATCTTGATTTTCGTCAGTACAACATATACTGGAACTTCTTGGGACTTGGACTACTAGCACTAGCCTTGTTCATCCTCACCTATATAGCTTTACTTCGTATCAAGAACTGACAAGAAGACAATTGCAAGTGACTACATGAACATTACACACTGAGACTACAGACTGTATAATACATACACACACATACACATATATATATGAACAGTTTAGCTTCTATATGTATGTGCACTGTACAGTAGTCCTCTCTATTTTACGAACTCTGTGAAAAGTTTGTTCATTTATATACAGCGCTCTGTTCAATTACTCTATAGAATGCATAACTTATGCAAACGAAAGTGGAATAAAATTGTCATGAAGGGTGGGGCAAGCCAGCCATAGGCTTGCGTCAAATATTCCAGCATAAATAAAAAGCATATTAGGTGAATATTTCAAACTATGGAGCTTAATTCCATTAAAAAAGATTGATACTCCTTAATAGAGCAGTAAGTTGAAACTGCAATAGAGCTCTAATAGAACAGTCACTTTATAGTGAAATATATACTCTAATAGGGAATTCACTGATTAAAATATTCCAAGATAATTGTTGATAACCTAGGAGCATATAATGCAAGTAAATTGGGAACGCTGAAGAGTGTAATAGATGAAATCATGCAGTACCTTAGCTTGCAATAACTTAATTTTAGTTATAAAAAAGTCAGATGTAACCGCATACAGTACAGTATGTAAACTTGATTACATACAAAACAGCAGATACTCTACTGTGGACTTTTGGTTAACAAATAAAGTGTGTAGTAATTGTATATGATACACATCATTAGGTTAAATTTATCATGATTTGTGTAATAGAGTAATGTGCAGTTTACAATAATTTAGACAATAGGTACTAAAAATATCAAACTTTATAAGTGCAAGGTAGCTAATTGTGCATATTAAAAATGTACATAAAATGTTCTTGTAATCCTTTTTCAGCCAGCTGTTCACTTTCCTACATCAAGAAAAAAATAAACACAATAAAGTACAGTAACATTTATGTGATATACCACTGGATTATGCATTTGTATTATTATGTAAGCCTAGCTGCTATGTTGTCAAACATACAGTACCTTTACAGTTGGTAGCAATGCCAGTCCATTTGGGACCATATCGTGTAACATAACACTTCCTCCATCTGCTTCCAATCCTCCGGTAACCATCATCACAGGTGAAGAAACAGTGGTCACCATTAGTAGGCTCTCCATCACTTCCCAGTAAACAATTGATGCTTCCATTATTAGGAGGATCGAGAGGAGGACATTTAGGTGCTGTGTGTGCAAAAATAATGGAAAATTAAATGAATACAGTTGTAAATGACATGTAAGACCAATATTTATGGGTTTTTGTAGATTTTGTAGTAATGCACTAGTGTGCTATGTTTATCTTAAGCTAAAAGCATTAAGTGTACTGTATATACTAGTTAAAACACTGCCATGAGTGTAATATGGAAATATAGCTTTGCCTCAGGGATGAGAGACCAATATAGCACAAGTGAGTACAATATTGGGTTCTAGACCATGTGCTAATTTTTCCAATGTACAGCATAATATCATGTACTGTGCACTTTGAGAATAATACATTATGTATTCTCAAGTATTGGAGCAGTACCTTCAGTACACACTGTGTCTTTTCCAGTCCATTCAGTTCTTCGACGCCAGGTCCAACATTTCCTAACGGCACTACCACGGAGAACAAACCCATCATTACAGTTAAGGAAACACTTGTCTCCTCTAGTAGCTACTCCATCATCTCCCAGTAAACAATCAATAGTTCCATTATCAGGAGCAGTAAGTGGTGGACATGTAGGCACTGAGGGTGTGAGTTAAAATGTAATACATTATATGTACATAAGTTAAGGATTAAGGAAATACTATAGGTTAAGGGTAGCATATAAATAAAGGGCTGATTTACATCATTATTTTTAACTGTAGCTCTACACTTGCAAAGAATGGTAGATCCATATGAAAAGCTTAGAATGTATACAAACTACTTATTATATTACGTACATATCATGAAACTACTCCTACCTTCAATGCATTTAGCTTTTCGGCCAGTCCATATTGTCCAGCCCCACCAAGCCAAACACCTTCTGGTAGAACTACCATACAACTCAAATCCAGGGTCACATGTAAAAGTACAGGCATCCCATCTAGTGGGGAATCCATCATCTCCGAATTCACAGTCAATATCCCCATTATCAGGAGCAGTGAGTGGAGGACATGTTCCTAATTATCGATAGTATGAGCAAATTAAATTGTAAACTAAATATCATTTTGACACAAAAACTTATGATACATGTACGTATCTTCACTATCTTTTACAGAGCAGTATATATATAGGGTCTATAGAAGTATGGATGGTCTATATAAGTACTGATTCAGTGAGCATGTACTGTAGATTTTACAGAATTCAGGTTTTAGGAATTCTGTATACTTTGCAACTTTCAATTGTATGTAAAACTGTAGGAAAACCTCATTGTAATGGTTTGTGAAGCCAATTTTGCTTTCTTATGGGTTTAGCACCAAGTTTTTAGCCCATGCTTTTCTGTTGAAACTTCACTGGGTGTTTTATGTATGATGTATCTATGGTAAAATGATGACTTACCAGCTGGTCTTTCACAAGCAGTGTCAGTTCCACTCCAGTTCCCATCATCTCCACATGTCCTGATGTCACTACCAGTTAAGTGATATTCTTCATTACACATAAAGACACACACATCTCCAGGGTTAGCTATCCCATCATCTCCCAGTGAGCAATCAATCCCTCCATTATCAGGAGCAGTGAGTGTTGGACATGTAACTACAAGTATTAATGTGGGTTATCATTTTAAAAATGAGTAGTTATATAGAATAAATGAGTGATTTGTTTTAGCAGTATACATGTGTATGTGACCGAGCTCAAGCCTGCAAGATTAGGGCATGTGGGCACAAATCACATCTAGTTACAAAATAGATCATATCTCAGTACTGGAATAGAATATTTGCATTACGTAACTTGCATTGTATAGTTAACTAAATGCTTACTGATAGTTATGGCCATAAGATAATGATATAAAAATTATGAGCCATGAAAGTTTGAAAAAGTATGCAAAATAATTTTTATGTGTCCCCATGTTTTGTTTTCGCAGGCCCAAGTTAGCAGCAAGTGTTAGTATCACAATACATTGATCAGTACTTAACAATACATACTGTATTTTTATTTGTTATTTATTATGAGACCATACCAGCTGGAGCTGTACAAGTAGCATCAGTTCCACTCCATGTCCCATCATCTCCACAAGTTCTACTGTCACTACCAGTTAATTCATACCCTTCATCACATATGAAGACACAGAAATCTCCAGGATCAGGTTCTCCATCATCTCCCAGTGAGCAATCAATAATTCCATCCTCAGGAGCAGTAAGCGGTGGACATGTAACACCTACAGCTATTATTAAAAACAAATTTAATGAACAAATTCAGAAATATGTAAGACAATGAAATACTAAAATCAAAAATTAATAATAAATGCCTTATGTCTGATTATGCCATCAAAGTAGCTTACACTGAACATTGCTGTATATACACTTTAGCTAGAAATATTCAGCTATTAAGTTGGGTATCTATCACTAAATTTATAACATCCTTACATCCTTAGCTACTGTACTTGTGTCAATATCTGCTTTTACATTTAGACAAAGTTCTCTTTTTACTGTACACTATTTAACTGATAAATATCCACAGTGTAGGTCTTTTATATGACACAATACGGTATAGTATTGTATTATATTAGGAGGCTTGCACTTTCTCACAAAAAGAAACCAGCTTCACAATACCTTCATGGTGTCTTGGCAGTATGGGTTAGGTACAATCAAATCCAAAAGTGCCTTCAGTGCAACCTTAAGCATGCACTTACAAAATTAAAAGAAAATTAATATTTGGTGGATTTTTACTGTCTGACTGACTAATTTCCTGATGACATCAGACAAACCTGACTGAATAATGGCTGCTAAGTTTTCTACCTCAAAACTACTTGCATAATTATATGTAATAAGTTAGTGTTAATATTTGTAATACCGAACCTTTGTCTTATGTTAGAGATGCCACTACTTTACTGGCTGTTATACTCAACCTTTTCTGGCTGCATTTGAATTAGACATTCTCCCCAATCCTTTTTATACATCATAAACTCTTGCATACATATGACAGATGCTTTTACTAACAGCATTTTAATGCAACATAATCACTTTAAAACAGAAAACAATTTGATGTTGTGTTACTTCTAAAACTAGGCGCCCATATAGTTAATTACTGTCACCAGCTTCTAAGTAACTAATCAAACATGTCTAAAATTTATTTGCATAAAATTATATGGTACTGTAATATTTATTGAGCTACAGTACTGTAGTTATTATGAATATTGGTTGTAATTTAATGTACGTACTTGGAAATTTGTTACTTATTTTGCAGTTGCATGAGATGTGTTTAATAAGAAATCGTATGATGCCTTTAGAAATGGTGCAAGAAATAATTTAGAATTAGTTATTTCAACATTTTGAAGTAACTTTAAACACTTCTTTTCTTGCTAAACAAGAACAGGTTATACAAATATATTTTGGTAATGATGAAGCCATAAGGTTTCCTAGTTGAATAGTTTAACATGACTCACTGAAGCCCAGTACTTCATCTAAACTTGTATTCACAGCAATGTTTTAACCTACACATATAGAATTACTTGTTTCACACATCAATCCAGTGAACCCATCCTCACAATCACAGGTAAATGAGTTAATCCCATCACTACAGGTGCCTCCATTATCACAAGGATTAGGGTCACAATCGTCAATATTTGTCTGACATGTTAACCCGGTAAAACCAGTTGGACAGGTGCAGGTAAATGAGTCTACTCCATCTGTACAAGTACCTCCATTTTCACAAGGATTAGGATTACAATCATCAATATTTATTTGACAGGTAGAACCAGTAAAACCAGTTGGACAGGTGCAGTCAAATGAGTCTACTCCATCTGTACAAATACCTCCATTTTCACAAGGATTAGGATCACAATCATTAACATTTATTTGACAGGTTGAACCAGTAAAACCAGTTGGACAGGTGCAGTCAAACGAGTCTACTCCATCTGTACAAATACCTCCATTTTCACAAGGATTAGGATCACAATCATTAACATTTATTTGACAGGTTGAACCAGTAAAACCAGTTGGACAGGTGCAATCAAACGAGTCTACTCCATCTGTACAAATACCTCCATTTTCACAAGGATTAGGATCACAATCATTAACATTTATTTGACAGGTTGAACCAGTAAAACCAGTTGGACAGGTGCAGTCAAACGAGTCTACTCCATCTGTACAAATACCTCCATTTTCACAAGGATTAGGATCACAATCAATAACATTTATTTGACAGGTTGAACCAGTAAAACCAGTTGGACAGGTGCAGTCAAACGAGTCTACTCCATCTGTACAAATACCTCCATTTTCACAAGGATTAGGATCACAATCATTAACATTTATTTGACAGGTTGAACCAGTAAAACCAGTTGGACAGGTGCAGTCAAACGAGTCTACTCCATCTGTACAAGTACCTCCATTTTCACAAGGATTAGGATCACAATCATTAACATTTATTTGACAGGTTGAACCAGTAAAACCAGTTGGACAGGTGCAGTCAAATGAGTCTACTCCATCTGTACAAGTACCTCCATTTTCACAAGGATTAGGATCACAATCATTAACATTTATTTGACAGGTTGAACCAGTAAAACCAGTTGGACAGGTGCAGTCAAATGAGTCTACTCCATCAGTGCATGTACCTTCATTATCACAAGGATTAGGATTACAATCATCAATATTTATTTGACAGGTTGAACCAGTAAAGCCAGGTGGACAGAAACAGGTGAAGGCGGAGTCCACTCCATCTGTACAAGTTCCATCATTTTCACAAGGATTAGGATCACAACCATTAATATTTGTTTGACATCTTGAACCAGTAAAACCAGTTGGGCAGGTGCAAGTAAATGCATTTACTCCATCTGTACAAGTACCTTCATTTTCACAAGGATTTGGATTACAATCATCAATGTTAGTTTGACAGGTTGAACCAGTAAAACCCATTACACAGGAACAAGTAAAGGAGTCCACACCATCTGCACAGATTCCTTCATTTTCACAAGGATTAGGGTCACAATCGTCAATGTTAGTTTGACATGTTGAACCAGTAAAACCAGCTGGACAGAAACAGGTGAAGGAGTCTACTCCATCTGTACAGGTTCCTTCATTATCACAAGGATTAGGATCACAGTCATCAATGTTAGTTTGACAGGTTGAACCAGTAAAGCCAGCTGGACAGGAACAGGTGAAGGAGTCTACTCCATCTGTACAGGTTCCTTCATTATCACAAGGATTAGGATCACAATCATCAATGTTAGTTTGACAGGTCGAACCAGTAAAACCATCTGGACAGGAACAGGTGAAGGTGTCTACTCCATCTGTACAGGTCCCTCCATTATCACAAGGATTAGGATCACAATCGTCAATGTTAGTTTGACAGGTTAAGCCAGTAAAACCAGTTACACAGGAACAAGTAAAGGAATCTACTCCATCTGTACAGGTTCCTTCATTATCACAAGGATTAGGGTCACAATCATCAATATTAGTTTTACAGGTTGAACCAGTAAAACCAGCTGGACAGGAACAAGAAAAAGAGTTTACTCCATCTGTACAGGTTCCTCCATTATCACAAGGATTAGGATCACAATCATCAATATTTGTTTGACAGGTCAAACCAGTAAAACCAGCTGAACAGGAACAGGTGAAGGAATCTACTCCATCTGTACAGGTTCCTCCATTATCACAAGGATTAGGGTCACAATCATCAATATTAATTTGACAGGTTGAACCAGTAAAACCAGCTAAACAGGAACAAGAAAAAGAGTCTACTCCATCTGTACAGGCTCCTCCATTATCGCAAGGATTAGGATCACAGTCATCAATGTTAGTTTGACAGGTTGAGCCAGTAAAACCAGCTGGACAGGAACAAGAAAAAGAGTCTACTCCATCTGTACAGGTTCCTCCATTATCACAAGGATTAGGGTCACAATCATCAATATTAATTTGACAGGTTGAACCAGTAAAACCAGCTAAACAGGAACAAGAAAAAGAGTCTACTCCATCTGTACAGGCTCCTCCATTATCGCAAGGATTAGGATCACAGTCATCAATGTTAGTTTGACAGGTTGAGCCAGTAAAACCAGCTGGACATGAACAAGAAAAAGAGTCTACTCCATCTGTACAGGTTCCTCCATTATCACAAGGATTAGGGTCACAATCATCTATATTTGTTTGGCAGGTTGAACCAGTGAAACCAGGTGGACAGAAGCAGGTGAAGGAGTCCACTCCATCTGCACAAGTTCCATCATTTTCACAAGGATTAGGATCACAACCATTAATATTTGCTTGACATCTTGAACCGGTAAAACCAGTTGGGCAGATGCAGGTAAATGCATTTACTCCATCTGTACAGGTACCTTCATTTTCACAAGGATTTGGATCACAATCATCAATATTAGTTTGACAGGTTGAACCAGTAAAACCAGCTGGACAGGAACAGGTGAAGAAGTCTACTCCATCTGTACAGATTCCTCCATTATCACAAGGATTAGGATCACAATCGTCAATGTTAGTTTGACAGGTTGAACCAGTAAATCCAGTTACACAGGAACAGATGAAGGAGTCTTCTCCATCAGTACAGGTACCTTCATTATCACAAGGATTAGGATCACAGTCATCAATGTTAGTTTGACAGGTTGAACCAGTAAATCCAGTTACACAGGAACAGGTGAAGGAGTCTTCTCCATCAGTACAGGTACCTTCATTATCACAAGGATTAGGATCACAGTCATCAATGTTAGTTTGACAGGTTGAACCAGTAAAGCCAGCTGGACAGGAACAGGTGAAGGAGTCTACTCCATCTGTACAGGTACCTTCATTATCACAAGGATTAGGATCACAATCATCAATGTTAGTTTGACAGGTTGAACCAGTAAATCCAGTTACACAGGAACAAGTAAAGGAATCTACTCCATCTGTACAGGTTCCTCCATTATCACAAGGATTAAGATCACAATCATCAATATTTGTTTGACAGGTTGAACCAGTAAAGCCAGTTACACAGGAACAGGTGAAGGAATCTACTCCATCTGTACAGGTTCCTCCATTATCACAAGGATTAGGATCACAGTCATCAATGTTAGTTTGACAGGTTGAACCAGTAAATCCAGTTACACAGGAACAAGTAAAGGAATCTACTCCATCTGTACAGGTTCCTCCATTATCACAAGGATTAGGATCACAGTCATCAATATTTGTTTGACAGGTTGAACCAGTAAAGCCAGCTGGACAGGAACAGGTGAAGGAGTCTACTTCATCTGTACAGGTACCTTCATTATCACAAGGATTAGGATCACAGTCATCAATATTTGTTTGACAGGTTGTACCAGTAAAGCCAGTTACACAGGAACAAATGAAAGAGTCTACTCCATCTGTACAGGTTCCTCCATTATCACAAGGATTAGGATCACAGTCGTCAATGTTAGCTTGACAGGTTGAACCGGTAAAGCCAGTTACGCAGGAACAGGTGAAGGAGTCTACTCCATCTGTACAGGTACCTTCATTATCACAAGGATTAGGATCACAGTCATCAATGTTAGTTTGACAGGTTGAACCAGTAAATCCAGTTACACAGGAACAAGTAAAGGAATCTACTCCATCCGTACAGGTTCCTCCATTATCACAAGGATTAGGATCACAGTCATCAATATTTATTTGACAGGTTGAACCAGTAAAGCCAGCTGGACAGGAACAGGTGAAGGTGTCTACTCCATCTGAACAGGTACCTTCATTATCACAAGGATTAGGCTCACAGTCATCAATGTTAGTTTGACAGGTTGAACCAGTAAATCCAGTTACACAGGAACAAGTAAAGGAATCTACTCCATCTGTACAGGTTCCTCCATTATCACAAGGATTAGGATCACAGTCATCAATGTTAGCTTGACAGGTTGAACCGGTAAAGCCAATTACACAGGAACAGTTGAAGGAGTCTACTCCATCTGTACAGGTACCTTCATTATCACAAGGATTAGGATCACAGTCATCAATATTTATTTGACAGGTTGAACCAGTAAATCCAGTTACACAGGAACACGTAAAGGAATCTACTCCATCCGTACAGGTTCCTCCATTATCACAAGGATTAGGATCACAGTCATCAATATTTATTTGACAGGTTGAACCAGTAAAGCCATCTGGACAGGAACAGGTGAAGGAGTCTACTCCATCTATACAGGTACCTCCATTATCACAAGGATTAGGATTACAGTCATCAATGTTAGTTTGACAGGTTGAACCAGTAAAGCCAGCTGGACAGGAACAGGTGAAGGAGTCTACTCCATCTGTACAGGTACCTTCATTATCACAAGGATTAGGATCACAGTCATCAATGTTAGCTTGACAGGTTGAACCAGTAAATCCAGTTACACAGGAACAAGTAAAGGAATCTATTCCATCTGTACAGGTTCCTCCATTATCACAAGGATTAGGATCACAGTCATTGATATTTATTTGACAGGTTGAACCAGTAAAGCCAGCTGGACAGGAACAGGTGAAGGAATCTACTCCATCTGTACAGGTACCTTCATTATCACAAGGATTAGGATCACAGTCATCAATGTTTATTTGACATGTTGAACCGGTAAAGCCAGTTACACAGGAACACGTGAAAGAGTCTATTCCATCTGTACAGGTTCCTCCATTATCACAAGGATTAGGGTCACAATCATCAATATTTGTTTGACAGGTTGAACCAGTAAAGCCAGCTGGACAGGAACAGGTGAAGGAGTCTACTCCATCTGTACAGGTACCTTCATTATCACAAGGATTAGGATCACAGTCATCAATGTTAGTTTGACAGGTTGAACCAGTAAATCCAGTTACACAGGAACAAGTAAAGGAATCTACTCCATCTGTACAGGTTCCTCCATTATCACAAGGATTAGGATCACAGTCATTAATGTTTATTTGACAGGTTGAACCAGTAAAGCCAGCTGGACAGGAGCAGGTGAAGGTGTCTACTCCATCTGTACAGGTTCCTTCATTTTCACAAGGATTAGGAACACAATCATCAATATTTGTTTGACAGGTTGAACCAGTAAAGCCAGTTACACAGGAACAAATGAAAGAGTCTACTCCATCTGTACAGGTTCCTCCATTATCACAAGGATTAGGATCACAGTCGTCAATGTTAGCTTGACAGGTTGAACCGGTAAAGCCAGTTACGCAGGAACAGGTGAAGGAGTCTACTCCATCTGTACAGGTACCTTCATTATCACAAGGATTAGGATCACAGTCATCAATGTTAGTTTGACAGGTTGAACCAGTAAATCCAGTTACACAGGAACAAGTAAAGGAATCTACTCCATCCGTACAGGTTCCTCCATTATCACAAGGATTAGGATCACAGTCATCAATATTTATTTGACAGGTTGAACCAGTAAATCCAGTTACACAGGAACACGTAAAGGAATCTACTCCATCCGTACAGGTTCCTCCATTATCACAAGGATTAGGATCACAGTCATCAATATTTATTTGACAGGTTGAACCAGTAAAGCCATCTGGACAGGAACAGGTGAAGGAGTCTACTCCATCTGTACAGGTACCTCCATTATCACAAGGATTAGGATTACAGTCATCAATGTTAGTTTGACAGGTTGAACCAGTAAAGCCAGCTGGACAGGAACAGGTGAAGGAGTCTACTCCATCTGTACAGGTACCTTCATTATCACAAGGATTAGGATCACAGTCATCAATGTTAGCTTGACAGGTTGAACCAGTAAATCCAGTTACACAGGAACAAGTAAAGGAATCTATTCCATCTGTACAGGTTCCTCCATTATCACAAGGATTAGGATCACAGTCATTGATATTTATTTGACAGGTTGAACCAGTAAAGCCAGCTGGACAGGAACAGGTGAAGGAATCTACTCCATCTGTACAGGTACCTTCATTATCACAAGGATTAGGATCACAGTCATCAATGTTTATTTGACATGTTGAACCGGTAAAGCCAGTTACACAGGAACACGTGAAAGAGTCTATTCCATCTGTACAGGTTCCTCCATTATCACAAGGATTAGGGTCACAATCATCAATATTTGTTTGACAGGTTGAACCAGTAAAGCCAGCTGGACAGGAACAGGTGAAGGAGTCTACTCCATCTGTACAGGTACCTTCATTATCACAAGGATTAGGATCACAGTCATCAATGTTAGTTTGACAGGTTGAACCAGTAAAGCCAGCTGGACAGGAACAGATGAAGGAGTCTACTCCATCTGTACAGGTACCTTCATTATCACAAGGATTAGGATCACAGTCATCAATGTTAGTTTGACAGGTTGAACCAGTAAATCCAGTTACACAGGAACAAGTAAAGGAATCTACTCCATCTGTACAGGTTCCTCCATTATCACAAGGATTAGGATCACAGTCATTAATGTTTATTTGACAGGTTGAACCAGTAAAGCCAGCTGGACAGGAGCAGGTGAAGGAGTCTACTCCATCTGTACAGGTTCCTTCATTTTCACAAGGATTAGGAACACAATCATCAATATTTGTTTGACAGGTTGAACCAGTAAAGCCAGTTACACAGGAACAAATGAAAGAGTTTACTCCATCTGTACAGGTTCCTCCATTATCACAAGGATTAGGATCACAGTCGTCAATGTTAGCTTGACAGGTTGAACCGGTAAAGCCAGTTACGCAGGAACAGGTGAAGGAGTCTACTCCATCTGTACAGGTACCTTCATTATCACAAGGATTAGGATCACAGTCATCAATGTTAGTTTGACAGGTTGAACCAGTAAATCCAGTTACACAGGAACAAGTAAAGGAATCTACTCCATCCGTACAGGTTCCTCCATTATCACAAGGATTAGGATCACAGTCATCAATATTTATTTGACAGGTTGAACCAGTAAAGCCAGCTGGACAGGAACAGGTGAAGGTGTCTACTCCATCTGAACAGGTACCTTCATTATCACAAGGATTAGGTTCACAGTCATCAATGTTAGTTTGACAGGTTGAACCAGTAAATCCAGTTACACAGGAACAAGTAAAGGAATCTACTCCATCTGTACAGGTTCCTCCATTATCACAAGGATTAGGATCACAGTCATCAATGTTAGCTTGACAGGTTGAACCGGTAAAGCCAGTTACACAGGAACAGGTGAAGGAGTCTACTCCATCTGTACAGGTACCTTCATTATCACAAGGATTAGGATCACAGTCATCAATGTTTATTTGACATGTTGAACCAGTAAAGCCAGTTACACAGGAACACGTGAAAGAGTTTATTCCATCTGTACAGGTTCCTCCATTATCACAAGGATTAGGGTCACAATCATCAATATTTGTTTGACAGGTTGAACCAGTAAAGCCAGCTGGACAGGAACAGGTGAAGGAGTCTGCTCCATCTGTACAGGCTCCTCCATTATCACAAGGATTAGGATTACAATCGTCAATGTTAGTTTGACAAGTTGAACCAGTAAAGCCAGCTGGACAGGAACAGGTGAAGGAATTTACTCCATCTGTACAGGTTCCTCCATTATCACAAGGATTAGGATCACAATCATCAATATCTGTTTGACAGGTTGAACCAGTAAAACCAGTTACACAGGAACACGTGAAAGAGTCTATTCCATCTGTACAGGTTCCTCCATTATCACAAGGATTAGGATTGCAATCATCAATATTTATTTGACAGGTTGAACCAGTAAAGCCAGCTGGACAGGAACAGGTGAAGGAGTCTACTCCATCTGTACAGGCTCCTCCATTATCACAAGGATTAGGATTACAGTCGTCAATGTTAGTTTGACAAGTTGAACCAATAAAACCATTTACACAGGTACACATAAAAGAGTCTACTCCATCTATACATGTTCCTCCATTATTACAAGGATTAGGATTGCAATCATCAATATTTGTTTGACAGTTTGTACCAGTGAATCCAGCTAGACAGTTACACACTGTACAATCATTGTTTGGAGTTCCTCCATTTTGGCATGTTAAATCACATGGTTCTGTAAAATAAAAAAAACATTGTAGCACTTGCTATTCTAAAACAAAGGTATGAGGCATGCTGTTGAAATGCCAACAATAGTGAACCCAAGTTTAGTCTATATGGCACTATGAGTAGTTTATCTTGTGCAAATAAAAATAAGCACAGGTTTACTGATTTCTATAAGTTTTTAAGTGAATCAAAAATTAGTGCATGAAATATGATTATGCTATTTGTGAATTATTACTGGGTTACATATCACTGGGTGGGCTTATGACATCAATACATTTTCAGTTATACACAATAAGCCATACTATAATGTACTTCTATATATGTGACCGGATTTGCGAAAAGGTACCTTTTCCACACATTTGACATACCAGCAAACAAAATGCTGTAACACTTGACTCCTTATACTGAGTAACTTGCTCTTAGTATCAAAATGTTGCCAGATACTGTAGCTACATTCATGGAATAGTTCAAGCAATTACATGCCATGATCAAAAAGTTATAAAGCCTTAAAGTTCAAAAAATGGGTCAAATTTTGTGTGTGAAAAAGGTACCTTTTCGCAAATCCGGTCACATATTGTAAAATGAACAGTTTTCCTTGTGTTGCCAAATGATATGACAGAAAAGCATACGGATGGACATGCATAACTACTACTACTACTACTACTGTACACAACCCCTAACCTAGGACTATCACTTGAATATATCTAACAATTCAACAGAACACTCACTCAGCTGCAAAGTTTATCCGATTACCGCACAGTGGAAATTACATGCTTTTGAAAAAAAAAAACAGTATGTGTATATACAACCGTGATGTAGTTTCAGTTGCTGTGAAATTGTGATATCAGTAGAAAACAGCCATGACAATACATGTGTAATAATTGTGTATACATAATCAGCTTCATTAATGTTTTGTGTTGGGCTACCTCAATTTAATTTTCTACAAATATGTTTACATAACTAAAGTTTCATGGCTTGCAAAACAATGCAAGTACTGTACGGTCTTGAAAAACACAACTTACGTACCACAAGTGAAGTACTGCCATGAAAATGAATAAGCTAAACCAGCAGCGGCAGGTATTCCCTGCAAATAAAGTCATGTATTATAATGTAAAGTGTTAATATTAATTTAAAAATTAATATGATTACATGCAGTACATACAGATACACAATTGCCTGAATAATTCATTATAGTAGACAAATCACACTAGTAGATGTTTTCAATGTATTTACAAATGTATTAACTGCGGTGTTAAACAATAACTGTTTATTTTAATGGGACTAAATCTAAGGCGGATTAGCTAGTATTCCAGTGAATACCTCTAAAAGATTTGAGTAGCATTGTATAGCAGAAAAAAATATTTGAATTGTCATTTACTAGCATACTGTTCAGAGCAGTTGTACACTAATTATAATTCTGTTGAGTGCATAAAAATTAATTTATAGTGTTTTACCTGAAGAGTTAGCATTTCCACTAAAGGACCTGTGGTAAAGATATATTCAAAAGTATTATCTCGTCTGTACTGAAATTCATTTCCAGCAGCAGTAAACTGTATTGTCGACTGAATATTAAAGTCTCCATTCAATATCTGAGCGCCATTGGCCTCCAGTGCTACAGAAATTTAATATTATATATTGTTTAATAATAACTAATTTAGAAGAGCCTATAATTATAATAAACTGTATTGTACTATGCACCAGTAAAAAACATGTGCACACACATGTACTGCATGTACGTAGGTAGGTTAAATGTTTATTGTCATACTACTGACTTACAGCTATCACATTTTGACTTAAGCATTGATACAGTTGTGAAAAGTATAGTAATAAAAGTGTAAAAAAATTTACAACAAAAAAGGATCACTATAATTTAAAGAAAAGGAATCATCACTTAAAGTGGAAATTCAATCACCTTTTGTACATTAACAAACCAGAATGGCTAAAGTATTGTAACGAGTACAAGGAAAAGTTAGGAATTGTAAATTCAAGTAGTGATCATAGCTACTGTCAGTTTTATGCAATGTAGCTAGTCAATAGTAGCACAAATTAAAATCGATGCATTGCTTTGCTACATAAGACCCACGATAGCTTAATTGCTGGTTCATCATACATGCGTCACATACCCATGAACACAGTGTTCCCTGGTGTTCCTACATCTCTAATGTCAACATGCCTTGCTCCAGCAGGTATAGTGGTTATATCATGGTAAGCTGAAATGGAGATTAGTAGATGGAATAAGGTACAATAACACAATTTAATTACCAACACTGGGTAGTACTCCTGATGCTGAGTCAGTCACATGTGTTGCAGTGCTGTTGTCACCATTACACACTCCACAAGCATCTGCCTCCATACCAGACTCAAGTATGTTGTCACAACCAACAACCTAAGTAGTTCACATATACAATTCTGTAATATGATGTAGTACTGATTGAGCTGTAATGTCATGAATATGGACATTGCTATAAAAGAGAGCTTTAGTAGCAGTATTAATTTTACTAAACTGGTTGCATATCCATTGGCAGTTGGTAGTTAAATAAATAATTCAAATACCAAGTAATCACATTACCTACTGTAGGGTCTGCAACAAAAAATTGATATTCACAAAAATTATTGTAACCTGTAGGATATACGTGTGTCAAATTATTATTATACATACTGCAAAACTACCTTTACTCACACTACAGGAAATGCATTTTTTTTTGTACATGCATGGAATCAGTAAATTTTGTGCTCTCTGGATGACACATGGGTTCCTTCCTATAACTTGGAGTATATATTCCTAATCTATAGCAGAAGTATTTTATGACTCAGTATTGTGTAACTTAGCAACTTGAGAATCACTGAATAATTGTTATTATTGAGGTGTGGGAATTATTCCATGTAGCACATTTCAATCACACAGCAAGATGGTTTAGATATTCACAAGGTCAGTGACTAATACTATGAAGTGGTTATGTTTAGCAAATGAGCCTATTTTGGGTGTTTGTCATGAAATGAAGCACTTGTTTTGGCTTATAATGTGAACCTTTATAAACATTTTGAAAACTTTCTTCTATGGTTTAATGGGCCTCATGGCACTAACAAAATTAATGTTAAATGATGGGCTGCGTATGGAAGTAGAGTTTATTACAAACACAATATTGCATATCAGAACATGGTTTGTAAGCACGCTTACTTACCCTACACATTCCATTGACACAAACAGCAGCATCAAATGTTCCACTATAACATGGTGTTCCATCTATCACTGTTGTACTCCTAACAGCAAGATCTCCTGTTTCTTCAGACTGACATACTAATTCACAAGGTCCAACAACAGATACTATTGCTGTGGGTAGAGAAATGTTTGCCATAACTAGAGATGTAGCTACCTACTGTACTTTTAAATTTTTTCCATTAATTTTTATAATAATTCTTGTTTCAATAATCGATAAGACTGGATTATGTTTAAGAAATAGAGCAAAACATGTGTATTTTTAGCACAAATTTTATAACAGTCATCAAACTATAGCTTAAAACATTAAGATAATCTAGTAGATTCACATAACTGTTTTATTAGTGAATACTCTTTTAGAGTATCTCAGTCTGGTTATATGTTATCTTTGAGCTACGTGTCCCCTAGGAATTAAAAGTGATTTCAAATTACATTACTGCTTTAGAATTATTCTTGAATTAATCCTTAAGTAAGCATTAAATCGTCATCGCAAGTGCCATATATATCATGAAAAAGTGGATGAAAACAATAGCATGAGGCAAAGCCAAGTGCTACCAAGACCACTCTTCGAGTGCTATGTTTTTCATATACTGTATGTAGCTTGAGTATTAACTGGTATATAGAGCTGTCTATAACTTGAAGCAAACAACAAGCACAAAACAATTGGAATAGTCTCGAAATCCATAGTTTGTATAACTTACCACCTTCATAACTACCTGATATAGAGCTGCAGTCACAGTATGTAAATCATTTGATATGAATCACTTTTCACTTTATTTTGTCCCATGTATTGATATGCATACAGTCAGTTATGTGTACTTACAATTTGGTCATTGGGTTAATATGTGGGCATATATACTTTTGCAAGTACGTAGCAGTCATTTATAGTAGCAATAAAAAGATTAACTGCTGAAAAGTATGAGGTATATATGATGGCCATGTATACTCATTGTTACATATATCTAATTCCCTAACATACATTGGATGGTGAATGGGAGCCATGTATGAAGTGTTCCCTGAAACTCTACACCATTAGTAGCTGTACACTGCACTCCACGAAAACTTGGACTTCCAGCAGGACATGGCTACATGAATGTCAATACATCATCACCAGCAGTAAAAATAATGTCAAATGTGCATGTCCTTTAAAATTGTGACTGGCATTGCAAAACCAATATAGCCTTTCTAATTAATTGACTTTACTAAGGCATAAATTCATATTGAAAGTGCTAACCAGCTTAAAACTTTTACATACAAAAAGAATTAACATGCCATGATGTTAATATCATTATAATTGGGCACACAAAAAGGAAATTATGTGAAAAGCTAAATTCATAGTATAATAGCAAAGTCTGGCCAGTCTATACACATATGCAATTTGCACACACATAAGTACCTCGGTATTACAAGTATCATATTCTCTGGACTCTCCAACACAATAATTTCCTCCAAATTGGGGTCTGTGTGTTAAATAATAGAACACCATGAACTGTTCACTACCTTGATGTGCGTAAGTGTGTATATTTACTATATATATACACAATAACAGTATGTGACTGAATTTAACAAAGCAAGGCTTCCACACCAATATACTCAATGTAGGAGTATGTCATTATTTCAAATTTTGACCTGGTATTTAACAATGCTATGGAAGAATTGTGTGAGAAGTTTAGGCGACTTAGGTCAATAGCTTACTGAGTAGTTAAGTTACAGTTGGTTAAAGTCAGAAGATTGGATGTGTGTGGAAGCCTTGTTTTGTCAAATTTGGTCACATATGCACTTGATACTAACATACAGAAAATATTTTACTTGGAAAACATATAACACAATCTTTAAATCTCAGAATCAGGAAAGTAAATGAAATATAAACAAAAGGTGTATTGAATCATAGCCATGATTCCCTGTTTCAGAGGTGGTAAAAACAAAGGAGCCACATTTCTCCACTTTTTTTAGATGATGCTTGTAAAAACTACCATTTTAATAGAACAGCCAACCACTCTAATAGAACAGACGTTTAAATTTTTTTTACTGACTAGTTACATTATGAACAAAGTGAAAATCATCTAAAATATGATCTCAGAACATCTAAAATTGTAAAATTCCTGAGGCAATTCCTCTAGATCCTCATGAATAGTCCGTTGTATGGTTTTGCTCTGTAACATTCATTGTCAAGGTTGGCTTCCTTCTCTCTTTTGCCTGTTTACCCTGTTTGCTGTACATATAGTTATATACCCTTTGTAATTTACTATAATTAAAAATCTATGCTTTGAGAATTCACACTTACGTAGGATTGTTGCATTGCCTTTCTCTAAACCTAATCCCAATACCACAAGTTCTGCTACAAGAAGAAAATGGACCAAATCCTCCCCATTGTCCATCAACTGGGGTCAGGTCAGTAGTGCTGGCAATACAACTTCCACGAACACAAATCTGCAGTTGTTTATAAATAGAAGCAAAGCACATCAAAGGTTACTTTACTAACCATATTAGTGCCACAAGTTGTCCCCGAAAGAGCAGGAATTCCAGAACCAAAGCAATTTCCAGTACTTGATAAACGGCACAACAAGCCATCACAGAATTGCTAAATGTGATACCATGTCATATAATCATACATTGTTTAACTTTATAATAAAACTAACATCTGTTCCAAAGGGACAAACTTCAGCAGTGGAGCCATATCGTGATTTACATTGTGTATCAGCATCAAATGTTAATCCTGGAAGATTAGTTGGATCAGGTAATTGTAAACTGGCATCAGGTTGATCCTCCAAACACACCCCATTCCCTGCACTGTAAAAAAAGTGACGTAAATTATGAATGTATGATGATTTTGATGTCATTTCTGAGGTATGATTGTACTATTAAAAATAGCAGCTATCAGTAAATTCTTACATTACAACGACCCGTAATTTTAATTTACAATTGTCATTCACCGTTCGTGTCAAATATCTATCACAAGTAAGAACATTAGGAAAATAAGAAGAGAAACACATACGATAAGACTGCTTGTGGTTGAATTTTGGAACTCTCTATTACTTAGATCTTTTTATTAGTGTACCTAAACTGGTAGTGATGGCAATTCATCACCACCTGAGAATTAATTTTATATCTGTAGCAACAGTCACAGGTGTAGTAATTAAAAACTAATACCACATTTCTCTGTTACAAGCAGCTGTCAGCAGTGTCAAGGTATAAAAACTACATAGGTCTAAATAAGCTAGGCTTCAATTCAGGTCACTTGGGGTCTACATAATTACTGCCATGCCATCATTTTGCTCAGGAGCCACTACACAGAGTTTTTGGGTGTTAATTTACGTATACCACTGTGCAACTATTACTTTATGGATTCTGTAGTTATTGATATACCTTAGAAAAGTAGCTAGAAAATCTGCTGAACAAGATGACCACATGTATAGTCCACTTCCACCACTTAGCACGGAATTCATTATGAAATCAGTGTTAGTAGGACAATCGTTGTTCTCACCATCGTGTAGCATACCAAAACTGTAAACAATGACACAGACATCTCATCATGTTAAGCAAAAATACAGACAATAGACCTGGCATAAGTCAGTATATAAAAAAGTCAGTCATAAGTCAGTACAGTAATAACAAAATATTGATTTATGCGCTGATTTTCTCAGCACAAAAGTCAGTCATAAGTCCAGGGGCGGTGGAGCAGGCCAAAGAGTGAGGGGGCCAGGCCAGCTGTAAGCTGAAGACCAAAAAAGGTAACTACCTGCTGACAATAGCTGCCCTACATCAACTATATCTCCTTATATATACATAGCTAAGTAGCTTGCTACACTGCTTCTCTGAATACTGTGACTGCTCTATTAGAGTATCGAGATCTTGACTGTTCTATTAGAGTATCTTGATTTTATCTTGCCATGTTGCTTGCAAATATTCTCCCATAAACGTGAGAGGGCCATGGCTCCCCCTCTCCATCACCTATGCAGAAGTCAGTACAGTAATAACAAAATATTGATTTATGTGTTGATTTTCTCAGCACAAAAGTCAGAACACACTCTAAAGTCAGTACACTTACCCATGCCCAGCTTCATGAGCAATAAGAAAAGCAGTCCCCAGTCCAATGTCTTCATTTAGGTTACAATTCCTCGTGGTGGAACATACTCCTCCTACTGGTGCTATTCCTGTAGAGCATAACACGAATATGCATGAATAACAACAATAAAAGTATACATGCTATTTTACCAAGTAGTCCATTATTGCATGTACCACCGTCTTCAAAGCAAATATCTACACTGTAGGAGATGAGTATTAACTTTTTAACTTATGTTTTTTGTTGCTACAAACCTTGTAATCATAATAGCATAATCATGATGTAGTGGATCGGTCTCATCAGGTGTATTCAATGTTTGTTGAAATTCACAAAATGTGTCTAGAGCTATTGACCCATCAGCTACAATGTTCAATTCATTCTGAAAAAGGAAACGCGTTATATGCAAGCATCTATGATATGGGTAGCTATAATCAGATTGCAGAGGTGATATCAAATTTGCTCACTTTGAAGAGGAATTTACTACTAACAATTATTATTAGGTACATGTTTGCAGACATAAAATACACACATCTCCAACATGAAGAGTTCAATTGTTATCATACAGTGATAGTATATAACAGCACATGGATACATGTATTCTTACTCCTGGCATTTCTAGTATGATCCTAACAATTGCATAATCTATCTGGTCCTCCAAAGTTGGGTCACGGTATAAAGCTGAAAGCTACAAAAAAAGAAGTGATCATACAGTATATTTTTCTTCATTATTTATGGTAGTAAAAGAGTTGGCTTTAGGGCCAAACTAGTGACAAATACATACAGTAAATTACTGTTGTAGTGCAACATTTACAAATCCAGCTAATTTTGTTATTATATCCTTAAGTTAATTCATTGCTAATTTTAACTATCCTTTCTGTATTACAGACAATTAAATGAACAATTTGATTACTGCAGCAAAATTGCATTGCTGTCTGCAACATTAGCCTATGTGACTCAAGTCAACTCCATCATATACTTAACTCAGTAGTAACTACCCATGTATACGTATAATATGTTACATAGGTATAAATCTCTTATAATACATTAAACACTCACCACGTTCATGATGGACATTACATAGTTTACAGTTGCAGTTGATCCTCCTTGAGCTGTTACCACTCCAGTGTCAACATATATCATTGTTTCCATTGTCATTGGTCCTGGTGGAGCTGAACGAGCTTGACGTTTTCTTGACTTTGGACCATTTTTGTACATATCCAGTAACTCTTCTGTTAACACAAAAGAACACAGTATAGCTATATATGCACCATGTTAGGAAATATAATTACTTTAGACAATTTAAACAGCTATAGCTGGAAAATGGCAAATTAATCTACAGAAAATGTTTTATCCACCTGCTTACTAGCTACTAGGGTGTTGACTTAAAGTTGGCAGCACAAGTTGAAATGGTGAGTGTGTTAATATTAATTTTAATAGGGGTCTGACAAGTACTGACTCTAACTCTTGGATCAAATTTTTACAATTACTTGTACTGCATAAATTTTAAGTCTTAATTTTAGTCCATAAATTTTTGTGTTCAATTATTACTCAATTCTCCATATGTGCCAGTAAAATGTATACAAGATTGAGATACTCTAATAGAGTAGTCAATTGTAGTGGTTGATGAAACTACTCTTCCTAAAGATATTTAAAATGAAAACTAAATGTATATAGAACTAAAAAGTGGTTCAGGATCCTTATAACTTAGTAGCTGTATAGATCTGGAGTTTGGACTTTGGATGATTCTATTACAAATTGTAAGGTATTTCTATGTATTTCAAAATATTTGAAATCCTGTGAAATCCTATTCTAAATCTCAACCTCTGGTAAGATTTAGCAAAGAAGAATTTCCTGAAGTATGTACAAAACATGTAGAGAGGTACTCAGTGTATTATACTGTAGCACACAATATTAATGCAATGTCACCTTGAAGACAGTATGGTTCTCGACCAGTCCATTTCCCATCATCTAAGCAGTAACGTTGATAATCTCCTCTAATTACAAATCCTTCATCACAAGTGTATTTAGCAACAAAATTGCCAACAGCATTGTTGTAGTCGACAGAGACTGCTCCCCATTTAGGATCATTAAGGGTAGGGCATGATGGCTCCATTGGTATTATCTTCTCAGCTGTAAGTAGATATTTGTAAGAAGTTTGTGAAATACAGCATACTGCATGTATATAAGTTTCAGTATATCATCTCAGCTTTGTACAATTGTATGGGTGTTACTACACTTGTAAACTTCGAAAGTGAACATGTATTCTGCAGTAGAGATATTCTACACTTTATTAATAGTTTCATTCTATATAATTAACATTCATGATCAATTTAAGGAAGCTTAATTTTGTTGCAAAAATACAAAGGGAAGCCCATAATAGGTGCACTTCAACAATAGAACTGAGCATATCTTGAAATTCTTATTGTATGGCATCTAAGGATGGTATGGAATAATACTTTCAAAAACTTAAAGGTGTGTTCTAATTACCAATGTAGCTATGGTTGTGTTAAGATGCAATAGTTGGTGATAAGGCTTTGTGTGTGTGTGTGTGTGTGTGTGTGTGTGTGCGTGTGTGTTCGTTGTGTGTGTGTTCGTTGTGTTTGCATATGTTACTTACCTTCATCTAAGTTATCAGCTACACACACTGGTGTATATCCACTCCAAGTACCAGTAATGAGACACTTTCTAGTTGATGGTCCCAATAATGTGAACCCAGCATCACACTCATAGTAAGCTACTGACTGGTAGACATTACTGGGAGCAGTAACCGTTCCATTATCCAGTGTACGGGAAATATAACACTGGATAGCTGAAAAAAGATAAATGTACAATGCATGTATGATTTATATATGTAGTTTGTAGTATCAATAGAGTTTATTCAATATCATCGGTTATGTAGGCAGAAATTATATCTTTGCATATCTATTACATTGATAACGTGCCAAACTCTGTGAAGAACAAACTGTACATTACAGTTTTAAAATTACCTATAAACTTTAACTTGAAAATCCATTGAATCTGACAATAATTAATTACTGTTAAGCACAGCTTCACTTGCATTAAACAGTGAAATGAAGAGTTACATTACATGTATATACGTTGTAAGCATTTCTCACAGATGGTAGCTGACAGTTTTCTTGTCATGTAATACATTGATTATGTTACACAGCAGTGCACACAATTCACACTTACTGTCTACTGAGTGTTTGTGTTCATCAGATAATAATGACCAATCATTGATGTTGAACATGATGTGTGGATTGTCTTCTCCTAGTCCACCACCTCCTACTGGCTGTATCATGTAACTACCACCATCAGTCTCTACTAGTCCCATCTGTGGCAATGATGGTAAACAAATGAAGTATATACTGAATACCACAATCATACCCACAGCCACAATTACTGTAGATCATATACTTGGTTTGTCATGCTTCTTAGTAACATGTGGCAAAGTTTAAAATGTTGTGATATATGCATGCATGTTTTGTTTCTAAGTTAACATGTTTGCATTCTTCTGGGTTACAAATGTGTGACCCAGTATGACAAAACCAGTCTTACAGTCTTTTTCAATTGTCAACTTGACAAAACATAACTTGTCATTTGATATAGCAACTTTGCTGCACCTCAGTATTGTGGCAAAGTTTTATTTTTTATTAAAGTTATGGGAAGCTATCTGGAAAAGCTATCAGTCAAGTTTGGTCAGGCTGGGCCACACAATGTGATTGTATTTTTACAATTTTCAGAGAATGATACCTAACTATACTTATTCCACAAAGGTACCATTAGATTCAACCCAAGATCCTTGGCATGTTGTATATCATTGCATTTATATGGACAAGTATATAGCTACTTTATAAATCCTTGGACAGCTTCTGTTTTCTTACATTTTACATTTTTGAATATGACTGCATAGCAAAACATGAAGTGTAGCTGATGGGAAGTTGTAAAATGATACTGTACTATTTCTTCCATCCTGTTTGCAAAGTGACAAAACAGTTACTGTACTTTATACTTAAGCATCCGAAATCTTTAAATGCAAACATCAATCAAGTTAATCATTTTTGGAATGATGTTGTCTGGTCTTCATACCCACTCAAATAGGAATCCATACAGTACAGGATAAGTGATGTCCAGTGAGTCATTACTGGGGTTTATGTGGCATGCACTTGCTGGTTGGGAAGATGTCATGGTGATGTGGTGTTACTGAAACTACTACCCAAACTAAAGATATTGAGTTCTATAAGGTGTGGCCTATGTACATATATGTGTGTGTGCTTGTATGACTGTATATGCCTATTGTAAAGCTATTGAATAGTGAATCAACAAAATTGTGTGACAAATGTTATGTAATAGTTACACATTACCATTTCATCACTACACTGTGATAACGCCACAACTGATCCACTATCACCCACCACACTACCAGTGTAATAACACTCTTCCACTGGTATATTAAGTGGTACTAGTCTACCATCTGGTAACTGACTCTCTATGGATAACCTGTGGGAAATACACAGCCATAACTGACAATTTGTGTGCAAAGTATATAGTTACATTATATTAGTAGTGATTAGTTAAAATTAGATAGTGGCAGTGTATCACTACTCAATTAAAAACAGAGCACCAGTTTAGAATAAACTTGTATGTGTTCTCTGTTGCAAAACAACTACTTATCATAATTCACTTCGGTTTACATGTCTGCTAGATATCAACAATAACACATTATTAGTCTATCAGCTTATAAAGAAGAACAGGCAATTCTGAACCCTGAGACCATAAAGCATAGGACTGTGTTTATTATTTGTTTATTAAGGCTTTGCAGCACAAGTGCTGAAGGTCGGTAGGACACCTGGTCCTACAGCCTGTTTAGCATTGTTACATAATGTGTGTTTGAAAAGGTGGAGAAAGGAGAAAAAATCCATGACTGGACCCGGGCAGCCTCGAAACTGCAGCCATCTGATTAACGCTCGAACGCTTACAGGAGTCTGGCAGGCGGTCAGGATGTTTTCTCCCTGTCAATTTCAAGTATATATGTGACCAGATTTGCGAAAAGGGGCCTTCCACACGCACCCAACTCTATGAACTTGGAAGACCATAACTTAGTGATCAAGAAACATATTAACCTGAAACATTTCCAGCTATGTTGGTGCTCACAACTGATGTGGAAGACCACTTTGAGCAAATCTGTTCAAATATATCCATAGGAATTCTAGAGAGTGACTTATTATCTCAAAGTACCCCTTGTGGAACCAAATGGACATTAGCATAGTTTATTTATTAAGGCTATACAGCACAAGTGCTGAAGGTCTGTAGGACACCTGGTCCTACAGTCTGTGTTACAAAAGCAGTATAAAACATGGTACTTTGTGTGAAAAGCTTCACTTCTACTGTAATTCTGAACAGCTGTCAATCTTTCATCTCTACATGCACATATTTTGTTAGGAGATAGTTCGGGCTTATGTTTGGTTCAATGTTTCAAATCTTAGAATGTCACTAAAGCATGACAATCAATTTGCTCCATTACTCTTTAGGATATCTATTTATCTATTTGTCATTATGTGTGAGATGTATTCCCATGTACTATAGCTTACCCTGGTGGGTGGAGATTTGGTGTGTGTTTCAGTTTAACTTTCATATCATGGAAGGGAAGACCTTCAATTAGGAATTCATCATGTGAGTCTTCTCCTTCTTCCCTTTTCTCTCTTCCTGGTAACTGCTTCATTTTAGGATAGACAACTTTGTAACTGGGGATGTTTCCTAAACAGATAAAGTCATCAACTAATCAACAGTCAATACCCCACTGATGTGCTGGTTTAATCTAATTGGCTTGTTGTTTGAGCTCATCAAAGAATCATAATAAATCTTTTTGAACTATTAACCATATTTTGTAGGTAGTCAGTGGGTGGAATCACTCTGAAGTTAACATATTTATCCTATAGATACAGTTACCATAGATCATGTTGATCATAAGACATTAACAGCTTTAGAGGATTTCAACTAACATTACCAAATACAGTAGTACAAAACCTGTGCTTTGCTATCCGAGGAAAGTGAGAAGCTGTGTTCCACAAAACTTAGACGTGGCTAACATTGATCAATATGTGGGATTTAATGGCAAACTACCTGTAGTTCAGCCTTGATAGTTTCAAATCATTAATATTTGCAACAAACAGGAAATTTATAAAATGGCAGGGGTATTTAATAAATTGCATAATTAGTTTGCTTTATATTGCACACTCCGGCTGGAGAGGAAAGTAGAATTATGAAGACAAAGGAATTTAAATCAAATATAGTCAAACTTTAATGTACTGTATCCTCTTGCTTGCTATAGGTCAAGTAAAAAATTACGCATATAATAAATTACAGAGTTGGTCAGCGTAACATTGCATGCAATTGCAATGCCATATGTTGTTAACAGTAGAATATCTGTACCTTCATTTACAGCTCTTTTTCCAAAAATCTTCTTCAAATGACCAGCTGAAAGTTCCTACATTACACATAAACAGTTTAGTGTGATTACAATGAAAGTGACCAGATCTATGTAAAGAGTCTTCCACACACATGAACATGCAAGACCACAAGTATAACATTGTTTCAAAGTGACATGCTAATCTGAAATTTCCTTTATCCATCATGTTATGTTATTGCTCACTGATAAGCAAACTGCATGTGAATAGTGTATTGCTATGAACTATCAAAACCAATAAAGTTGATGTGTAAGACTGCTGAGCAATGTTTATACCTTCCTCTACTACATGGTATTAGACCATGCCACCGTAATTTACAGTATCTACCTGCACATTTAATTTATTATTTGCTTTATGGTCACCACAGCAGCGTGTGCCAACAACCACATATCGTAAAGATCACAATCAAAGCTTTTAAAGTACATTAACAACCCATCAAATATAGCCAGCTTTGGACCAAACACAATGAGGAATTGACCTCATTAACACACATACATGCACCTTAGATATGTTTAGGATCCACTAATCACTGTTAGATGTGGTGGTTTATATGCAGATGTGGTAGCTTAGCAAAAAATCTTTTTACCATACATGTATATGGTCATAAGGATTCATGCTAATATGATATGACTACAATAAGCCAAATAAGTGTTTTCTAAAAATCACATCATTGTTTGGAAAGTGTTTGTGGGTAGAAAGATCTTTGAATGTGAATATTAAAATGTTGGCATCAACAATTGAACAAATTTGTACCCAGTATGAAATCAATGAAAGGCTTGAAGTGTTGTCTGATAAAGCACTGTTCAATGAAATTCACTGACTTTCCTGGGTTATGGCTAGCCAATGCATAACAATAATTATATACAATAGCATTCATGCAAGCCAGCAAAGCAATTTTGATATCCTACATGCCTATATATGTACCTTGTCATCAACTTAGACTTATAACACATACCTGTGTCTACAAGGGACTTGTCTGGATGGTAAATATTACAGATATCACAACTCTGTTAAATCAGGCAAAATCCCAGTCTGCCCAGGAAAAATGTTCTCTGTTCATTTGTGGAACCTGGAGTTGTGATCTGCTATGTATAGTGTAGTCAAATGTATATTTGAAATATGCATACGACGACCTTTACTGGCTTGAAATGCACAATACTGTATGTTGCCACTCGCTTTCAACGTGCTGATTAGTCAATGGCACAGTATGTACACACATCATATAGTACATAACGTATTATGGACATTTTATCCATAATAATTATATGCATACCTATACACCAAGCACTGACACACACACAAACACACACACACACAAACAGAAAGAGGTCGTGGAACCTGAAGTTCCACAATGATCACAATACTGCTAAGTGAGACAAGGACAGATGGGCATTTGCTTCTCCAGTAAAATACCAGGTACCCATTGATGTTGCAGTTGGGTAGGCTGCTTCTCCAGTTGACTTCAGGTCAACAGGTCCCCATTATACAGCTGGACAGACTGGAGCAATATATGTGAGTAAAGTTTCTTGCTCAAGGAAACAACAACTGTTAAACACCAAATTGGCGGGCGTCACCTTTTGATTACCAGGCTCAGTGACATTCTAGCCAGCTATGCTGCCTCCACATACACAAACTCACACATGTATGCATGCACACCTACACTTATCTCAGTTAACACAGTACATAGGCATGTGCACTAAGATACTTCATTGTTGAAGCTATCACAGATACCCTGTATTGATTTAAGGAACTTAAAAACCAGTTAGACTATTGGACATACAATGAGCTATTATGGAGTAGGAGACACACTGAGTGTGTATTGTTCTTAAATAAATTATTGACCAACACTAGTGAAGTGATACAAATGTATGAATAAATGTTTGATTGTAATATTTTCCCTGAGCATTATTGATATTTGCCTTTTGCTGACACATCAGGAGAAACTGAAGTTCTTGCCATTAATCATTCCTATTTTAGATACAGTAGCTAGCTATACTCTGCATACCATATCTATAAATATCACTTTTAAGCCCACAACAATGCTAACTATACAGATGGCAGCTGTAAAATAGCGTTGTGGTATTCTACATAATATTATGTGCATCTGAACATAGCCAAATACGATAACATGTAACTATAATACACTATTAATCATTGCATACATGTGTATCACATATGTACAGCTAATATAGCTAATTATATCCTCACCACTTCGGCAGCCACGGTAAACAAGAAGTGTGCTATAACACACCAACAGCAAGCAAGCTTGCAAACACTGCTTCTATACATTCTGACAGTATGTGCTCAAAACTCTCAGCACATCTACAAGATTATGTTAAATACTTTCTTGAGTTGTAGCTAGCTAGCAGTCACTTTTATAGCTATATTCATAGAAGATGAAGCCACAAGTGGACTGTTATGGTGATTCTGTTTTAGCTACTTTATGTGGTAACTTTAATGGTATGTGTGTAAACCTCTCTATTACTTCATGCATGCAATTATATGACATACTATAACTACACTAAAATGAGTTCTTTTTGCACAGCAGGCTTCAACAGTACAGAAATATGACTATAATTTCTTAGACTAGCTACAAGGTAGCTTCATAGGTTATGTAGCTAGCAAAGTTTAAACAATCAAAGTTGGTTGAACCATCACTATGTATTTGCTACTGGGTTCCTCAACTATACTTGTCATGAATATTTGCACTAAACATATACTAGCCATAAAAATTGCATAGCCCAATGGACACTTGTGTGTACATGTGTGTGTGTGGAATGACACATTTATGAAAAAGGAAAATAGAGCACGCATGGGTGACAAATCAATAAAGCAGGCAGTTATTTTCTTTCTAAGCAACCAGCTCCAGCTAATGAGGAAAACCTGGACAAGCAGTTGTCAAAAAAGATTTGACTAGTGTCAATTTGCTTATACCAAAGTGTAGCTATGGCTGCACCTTGCTACAACAAACACCTGATCCATGGATCAGACTACTTTATTAGTGCCACTTTTATACTGTACAAGCATAAGAATAAGTTCGACTAGGGAATAGGGATCACAGGAAAAAGTAGTGAAATAAGGGAGGTCGCCTACACCTGAAAATAATACTAGTGGAGATTAAATCCCATACCCATGACTGAATTAGGGATTAAAAGTCCACTAGTATAATATTCAGGTGTATAGTATTATGCAACTTGATCCCTAATTGAAATTCTTTGAGTAATCAATATATTTGTTTGTTTACTTTTTTGTAACATTATTATGGCTGGTGAACCCATGCATACTGCATTAGAATGGAAGGAATGGTGCCAGGCTTAATGCTTTTATCTGAACGTGCACCCCAGCTATCAATTTCTGAATTAGCAAAGTGGCCATTATATATTCATTTTCAGCTACGTTACACAACATTACAAACAAAGCACTAGAAAAAGGACCTCTGCAATCAATCCAGTCACAATGGAAAACTTGAATGATTCCTGTTAAACATATAGGGAAGCCATCACACGGCACTACTGTGAATCAACACCTTACATATAGCTAAATGGGACATAGATAAGTCCATGAAGTATGTATTGTAGTATGCCAAAAGGCACCTGCTGGGCTCAAGCGACGTCAAACAGTGAAAAATCAAGACTTTATCTTTATAATTAGCTGTTATCAAGTTACACTTGTCTGAAGGCATTAGTCAGTCAGTCAGTTGGTCGGTCGGTCAGTCAGTCAGTAGAAAATTCCACTAAACTTTTAAAATTCATAGCAACTTTTTGGAAGCATTTCAAGTAGTACTGAAGGCACTTTTGGGTTTGGTTATACATAACCAATACTGCCACGGCACCATGAAGGCAGGGTTTTAGGATGATACTTTTTTGGCCAGAAAAGCGCAAACCTTCCAGTGAATTGTTCTATAATTAATAAATAGTGGATGGCAAGAGTTGATTCTGTAATTACAGCAGAAAGTAAATACTTATCTGAAAAGAGAAACCCATGATTAAAACTTTGCAACTGCTGTATATATATAGAGATGCAATCCGAAATCAAAACATTTCATGACGAATTATAGAGGGAAAGGGGTAGCTACAGTAGCCTCCTCCTGGATCAGTGCTAAACAATAGGTATAGTTAAAGTACTCACAGACATAATTTATTTTGCATTGCTAGTAATGTATTTGCTGAAATACATCTGCTTTTGATTATAATAGTGCCAAACCCATGATTAGTCAGCTGCCTTCATCCATAAGTGTTAATTGGTCTGCA
Source organism: Dysidea avara (assembly GCF_963678975.1). Lineage (NCBI taxonomy): Eukaryota > Metazoa > Porifera > Demospongiae > Dictyoceratida > Dysideidae > Dysidea > Dysidea avara. The sequence goes on from NC_089276.1 coordinate 13,330,649, forward strand.
GCACAAATTACACATAATTGTATATACTTATTAATTTGCACCTAACAGTTCTGTTCTATAGTAATAGTGCTTTTTTGTACACTGAAGCACAGAAGTCAATTATTATATTGCTTGCCTTTGGTGCCAATGATTTTGATCTTTTAATAATCTCCATAATGAGGCCTAATGACAGCTCTATAAAATAACCTGCGATGCAATACAGAGTGCACTGGCAAGAGAGTTATTGTTAGAGGTGTACCGATAATCGGATCGGCTAAAATATCGGCTATCGATATGGCATTTTTAACCAATATCGGTATCGGTACAGAACAGTAGGAGGACCGATATCGCTACCGATATTTAGACAGTAGCAATAGTTTGTACATAAGCGGATTATGCATTGGTTTTCCATGTGGCTGTTTAGTGCCAGTGGCTTATTACTCTCTCTGAAACAAACGCTACGCTACGAGAAGCCATATAAATACACGCGATTGTAGTGTTTGTTGCTGAAAAGCTTATCACGGTCTTTACAAATGAAGCAGCTATAGAGTACCTTGCAATAAAAGAAGGGTCACAGGATAACCAAGGAAACTTGCTGTACCAGCTTTCTCACAAGCCATTAGAATGCAGAGTAATGCAGAAATATCCGTTTAAGGCTTCATGGGAGTATACATAAAAATGTTTGTGGGTGCCTAATTGTCTGGATTGCACAATAGAAACCCAAGCTGTATACCATCACAGGCAGAGTATGGCATGCACATGTTGTATAGTAGGTAAATGTACACTTTTAACTATAATGCAAATATCGGATCGGCTATCGGTTATCGGCTTCTTCTGGTGGCATCAATATCGGATATCGATACATGCCAAAAACTCATATCAGTACACCTCTAGTTATTGTAGTTGGTTTTGTACTAGCTGTAACTTTTTTTTTGTTTGTTTATGCAACTGATGTCTTCACGTATACACCACTGCCAGTGGTGGATCTAGGTGGGTTTCTGTGTTAGTATAGTTTTGACAGAAATAACTAGACAGAAACCAATTTAGTTCAGATCTATTAAACTAATTTTACTTGTGATCTATTGCCAATTGTAACCCGGTCTGACAAAACCAATCTTATAGCCTGTCAAATTTTGACTACTACTTGAAGGTTCAATAACTTTCTCTCTGAACATGACAACTAAGTAACATTTATACTACTTATGTAAAAATCACTGGAGATTTTCCTGAGTTTACAGAATTCTAATAGCTTACACAGAAAAGGTGATACACGTATTAAGCCAACATATGTATTTTCGGGCTATAAGACTGGTTTTGTCAGACTCGGTCATAACTTATCATAGCAAAACCTTATTATTCCACTGCACTTCAGTAGTGTGCAAGCAACTGACATTCATTATATCTACTAAACTCTCAGCGTCACCTCAGATATTTATTGTCTATAGTTAATACAATTTATATCAATATTTAGAAAACTCCTTTCAAAATTTAGATTCACTGTTGTGATTTCAGGGTTCAAAATCAGCTGGACATGTTTAATCATTTCAAAAAACAATACTGATGGTTTTAGGATGGCTTATATACTGTAGATAAAGATAATAATCCAAAACAGCCAAGCTGTAAAAAAAATAGTGCGGCCCTCAAAAAGGCTATGGTGAAAAAAGATGTGAAATCCAAGGTGGCGGCCAAGAAATGGCTGTGATGGTAGGTTAATGGTAAAAATTTTAATAACGACAATTCAAGTGAATTTTTGTGCCACTTGGTCTTGGCAAAAAAATTCACCTAAATTGCCGTTATTAAAATTTTTACCATTAACCTACCATCACAGCCATTTCTTGGCCGCCACCTTGGATTTCACATCTTTTTTCACCATAGCCTTTTTGAGGGCCGCACTATTTTTTTACAGCTTGGCTGTTTTGGATTAGATTTCATTTCTTTTTGTATTTGTATTTGTATACCCCAAAGCCGGCCTATGGCCAGCTTTGGGACTTTTTTAACCTGTCTTTTTTTCTTTACTACAGGAAGAAGAAAATGTGAAGCAGATGTACTTTAAATATTTCTGATTTTATCAGTAAATGTACAAATTATATATATAATACATATATTTATCATAGAACTCTCCATGGTGGTTTCTTTGTAACTGAACACTCTACAAGGTGACTTCTTCTTGCTGCTCTCTCTGCAGGGTGAATGTTTGTAGCTGAACAATCTACAAGGTAACTTCTTCTAGCTGATCTATCTACAGGGTGATTTGTTTGTAGCTGAACTATCTACAAGGTAACTTCTTTTAGCTGATCTCTCTACAGGGTGATTTGTTTGTAGCTGAATTCTGTGCAGGAGATTTGTTTGCAGCTGAGTTCTTTACAGAATGGTTTCTTCGTATCTGAACTCGCTACAAGGTAACTTCTTATAACTGATCTTTCTACAGGGCAATTTGTTTGTGGCTGAATTTTCTACAGGGTGATTTCTTTGCAGCTGAACTCTCTACATGATGCTTTCTTTGTAGCTGAACTCTCTACAAGGTGACTTCTTCTAGCTGATCTTTCTACAGGGAGATTTGTTTGTAGCTGAACTCTCTACATGATGGTTTCTTTGTAACTGAACTCTCTACAAGGTAATTTCTTCTAGCTGATCTCTCTACAAGGAGATTTGTTTGTAGCTGAACTCTCTACAGGTGATTTGTTTGCAGCTGAACTCTCTACATGATGGTTTCTTTGTAGCTGAACTCTCCACAAGGTAACTTCTTCTAGCTGATCTTTCTACAGGGTGATTTGTTTGAGCTGAACTCTATACAAGGAAACTTCTTCTAGCTGATCTCTCTACAGGGAGATTTATTTGTAGCTGAACTCTCTACGGGTGATTTCTTTGCAGCTGAACTCTCTACATGATGGTTCTTTGTAGCTGAACTCTCTGCAAGGTGACTTCTTCTAGCTGATCTTTCTACAGGGTGATTTGTTTGTAGCTGATCTCTCTACAGGGAGATTTGTTTGCAGCTGAACTCTCTACATGATGGTTTCTTTGTAACTGAACTCTCTACAAGGTAATTTCTTCTAGCTGATCTGTCTACAGGGAGATTTGTTTGTAGCTGAACTCTCTACAGGTAATTTGTTTGCAGCTGAACTCTCTACATGATGGTTTCTTTATAGCTGAACTCTCCACAAGGTAACTTCTTCTAGCTGATCTTTCTAAAGGGTGATTTGTTTGTAGCTGAACTCTCTACAAGGAAACTTATTCTGTCTGATCTCTCTACAGGGAGATTTGTTTGTAGCTGAACTCTCTACAGGTGATTTGTTTGCAGCTGAACTCTCTACATGATCGTTTCTTTGTAACTGAACTCTCTACAAGGTGACATCTTCTAGCTGATCTTTCAAGAGGGTGATTTGTTTGTAGCTGAACTCTCTTCAAGGAAATTTCTTCTAGCTGATCTCTCTACAGGGAGATTTGTTTGTAGCTGAACTCTCTACGGGTGGTTTCTTTGTAGCTGAACTCTCTACATGATGGTTTCTTTGTAACTGAACTCTCTACAAGGTAATTTCTTCTAGCTGATCTCTCTACAGGGAGATTTGTTTGTAGCTGAACTCTCTACAGGTGATTTGTTTGCAGCTGAACTCTCTACATGCTGGTTTCTTTGTAGCTGAACTCTCCACAAGGTAAGTTCTTCTAGCTGATCTTTCTACAGGGTGATTTGTTTGTAGCTGAACTCTATACAAGGAAACTTCTTCTAGCTGATCTCTCTACAGGGAGATTTGTTTGTAGCTGAACTCTGTACAGGTGATTTCTTTGCAGCTGAACTCTCTACATGATGATTCTTTGTATAGCTGAACTCTCTACAAGGTGACTTCTTCTAGCTGATCTTTCTACAGGGTGATTTGTTTGTAGCGGATCTCTATACAGGGAGATTTGTTTGCAGCTGAACTCTCTACATGATGGTTTCTTTGTAACTGAACTCTCTACAAGGTAATTTCTTCTAGCTGATCTCTCTACAGGGAGATTTGTTTGTAGCTGAACTCTCTACAGGTGATTTGTTTGCAGCTGAACTCTCTACATGCTGGTTTCTTTGTAGCTGAACTCTCCACAAGGTAAGTTCTTCTAGCTGATCTTTCTACAGGGTGATTTGTTTGTAGCTGAACTCTATACAAGGAAACTTCTTCTAGCTGATCTCTCTACAGGGAGATTTGTTTGTAGCTGAACTCTGTACAGGTGATTTCTTTGCAGCTGAACTCTCTACATGATGATTCTTTGTATAGCTGAACTCTCTACAAGGTGACTTCTTCTAGCTGATCTTTCTACAGGGTGATTTGTTTGTAGCGGATCTCTATACAGGGAGATTTGTTTGCAGCTGAACTCTCTACATGATGGTTTCTTTGTAACTGAACTCTCTACAAGGTAATTTCTTCTAGCTGATCTCTCTACAGGGAGATTTGTTTGTAGCTGAACTCTCTACAGGTGATTTCTTTGCAGCTGAACTCTCTACATGATGGTTCTTTGTAGCTGAACTCTCTACAAGGTGACTTCTTCTAGCTGATCTTTCTACAGGGTGATTTGTTTGTAGCTAATATCTCTACAGGGAGATTTGTTTGCAGCTGAACTCTCTACATGATGGTTTCTTTGTAACTGAACTAGGTTTGTAACTGAACTAGGTGACTCCTTCTAGCTGATCTTTCTACAGGGTGATTTGTTTGTAGATGAACTCTCTACAAGATAATTTCTTCTAGCTGATCTCTCTACAGGGAGATTTGTTTGTAATTGAACTCTCTACAGGTGATTTTTTTGTAGCTGATTTCTCTACATGATGGTTTCTTTGTAGCTGAACTATCTACAAGGAATCATTTTGTTAACAATTTTGACAGTAATAACCTATGTACTTTTTATTTCTGTTGCCCCTGTTCCAAATGTTTAAACATTCCAGCTCCTACAAACTATTTTATTCTTTAACTTGTACTCTTTATAGCTACCCCTTGTAATTATTATTTGTAGTTATATAGCTTATTGTAATTTGTAAGTAATTAATTATGGCTACCAGTGCAAGACACTGGTAGACCTTCAGTTCTGTAATTTAATTGTTATAAGCTCTTAAATGTTGTTTAATTTTGTTTATTGATCTGTACAGTTCTGTAAAGTATTAATAATAATAATAATGATAATAAAAAATAATAACAAGGTAGCTTTTTCTATTGATCTCTCTACAGGGCGATTTGTTTGTAATTGAACTCTCTACATGGTAGTTTCTTTGCAGCTGAACTCTACAAGGTGATTTCTTCTAGTTGAACTATCTCTTTCCATAGTTGCATGAACTCCCACAAGGTAACTTCTTCTAGCTGATCTCTCTACAGGGTGAATTGTTTGTAGCTGATCACTCTACAGGGTGAATTGTTTGTAGCTGATCTCTATACAGGCTACCTGTTTCTAGCTGATCTCTTGAATTCTCTTCAGGGTGACTGCTCTATTAGGATGACTGCTCTATTAGAGTATCTCGATCTCGCACTTGCTGCACCAAGTTGGATTTCGTGTTATAACTCCGTGGCTTTAAGTCTGATTCTTCTACACCATTGAAGAGCTTTTCTAAGATGATTACTCCATCTATACAGCGATTTTCAAAGCATTACCCCAAGCGGTTTATCTGGTAGGCGTGGCAAGTAATAGTTTTTTATTAGCTAATCTCGATTGCGTAATTGTTACACACTGTTGGTTTTTTCGTTGTATCTTCCTGGTTTTTAGCTCGATTTCTTTCAAACCACAAAAGGTTTGAGGTTCAATAGTTAACCTATTCACCCACCGATTTTCAGCTTCTTCCCATACGCGGTTTACCCTGTAGGCGTGACAACATATTGGTGTTATTTTTCGTGAATAATCGCTCATAACTCTTTGCCTGTGTATCGTATTCCAACCAAAGTTGGTACAGAGATGCGCCTTTATACCCCCCTTCTGTGTGCCAAATTTCAAGGCGATCGGATATGGCGTTCGCGTTTTATAGCAGTTTTTGTAAGTGTGCGAAAAGAGGAAGAAAAATAAGAAGAAAAAAAAAACGAAGAAACTAAGCCAATTTTTGAAGTCGCATATCTCGGGAACGCTTGAAGCGATTTCGCTCAAATTTGGAATGTGGAGTGCTGAAGGTGGAGGGAATGTCCACAGCAAAAATCGTCTTGTTTCATCAAGGCAGCACAGAGCTACGGAGGTGCGAAAATTGCGTTTTCTTCCTTCCTGTCAATATACTCACGGGTGTTGCGCGCCGGCTTCTTGGGCCGCACGACACACTACCGTGTGTATTGATGTCTTTTAAAGTATATGAAAGGCATTTGTGTTGAATTCAAGGAGTCAGTGATGGGGTGAAAATTGCCTACAAAATTTTATATTGTGAGATTTGTCAAGATTTATGATTTTCAAAGATTTATTGATTTCTACTGATTTACCAACATTATGTATCAGTATAACTGCACAATAAAGTAGCTAAAGATTTTTGCTCACAGTCATAAGCAACTCAGTAATGTCTATATTTCAAGTATATTTCATACTGTGATTCTCAACAACACAATCAATAACATTTAACCAATGTTTCCAACTTATTGTAATTCACTTTATTTTGTGAACAAAATTGGTTTTGTATGATCTAGCTACACCAAGCAAAAATTATTTGCGACCAGGCCTGCAAAAAAAAGTGCATGTGGGCACATAAAATTTGCCTACTTTTTAAACTTTTATCACCCATAACTTTTTGTGTCATATTGCCATTGCTTTGGAATTTTCAGCAGATGTTAAGTGACTAATTGGCTTCATAATACTCATTGCAGAATGAAAATATTTTATTCCAATACTGAGATATGACTTGTTGTGTGAAAGGGTGTGATTTGTGCCCACAAGCTCTATTTTCACAGGCCCAGTCACATTTTTGTATTGAATGACTGCTCTATTAGAGCATTTCAATTGTTTGCACAATAATATATTTTCAAGTAAGAAATTTTCTTATACTTATACAAAAATTATTTTACAATGATAAAAGGCGAATTACGGTAAAAAATTAAGACATTAATTAGAATGAGCAGTATTAATTATTACACTCATCTTCCTCTTTAGCCATCTGCAGTAGCAAAACACATTATTTATTGTCTGATGTGAAATGGTTGGATATCACCACATTTAAGAAGATAAAAAGTTAGTTATATAGTTGTGCGACTCTTTTATTAGAATTCCTGACTACTCTATTAGAGTATCACAATCTTTAAGTTATCTTCATTTAAACTCATTTCCTATATTATCGTTACCAAGGCAGCTACCTCAGTGCTTCAATGGTAGTCATGTCATTGGATTTCTGTGTAAGTATTATCAAACTCTATTTCCCTCCATACCCACACACACAGGGGCAGTTCTAGAAAAATTGCTGACTGGTTTCCAACTTTAGGATAGGGGTGGGGTCCATACAGTGGTATTGGGAACCTACTATATAGTTTATTTAGTTAATTGCGAGTGAAAATCACACTAAAATTAATGTAGAATCTGCAGGGATATTTAATACCTTATCGAGCAGTTACAGAATTTCTGAAATAAGAATGATAATTATTTTAGAGGCGCTTAATGCACTTGAAGTTGCAACAGAAGCATTTTGAATCGTTTTGTGGTAGAGAAAGTACTTAATGAACTATCGAAGTAGCCATAAAGTTATATTTAGCCTTAAAGTTCGTTGATTATTTTTTCGATCTCATAAAGCTGACTGGTTTGAACTGGTGAAACCCCCTTAAAACCGCGCCTGCACACACACAAACACACTACACAAAGGGATTAATAATGTGCAAATAGATTATATCTTATATATACACAAAGCTATAATACACTATAAATTAATATGCAACACAGAGAAGTCATTACAGATTGATCATCAAGTAATACAGTACCATCCTTTTCTGTGTATCTCTTTTTACTTCTGCAATGATAAAAAAATTAATTTTAATACGCCACACATGTACATGGTATACAGGTGTGTCAATACTTAAATAGGTCATCTGTACAAATGCAATAAGAATGGTTTCCCATACAAATTTGTGCATGTACATACATGCAGTGGGAGACATAATATGAAACACAATTTTTATACACTAAACACTAAAGCAACAGTCACATGCACAGCTCCATAATTCTTACTGGAAATTTCTTGTGTCTTTTCCCTTTCATGTGTTTCACTACCTCTGACATCAGAACACCATGATTCTCACCGGGGTACACACCATCCTTCTCGGGACCCAACTTGGTGAAGCCAGTGTGCAAAGCTACCAAAGCCAGGTAGTACTTCTTCGGAGAATTTACACAATTTTCTGTTTTGAAGATTGGTGATCCTGCACTTCCAGTACCAGTATCCATTTTGTACCTCACCTTAGCAGAGTTTACTACAGTAAAAGACAACACCATAAATCAACAGTACACACAACTATGAAAGGAGGAATTATAGATTTTGAAATTTCAATCCAAGCGTATGTGTATGAGTAGCCCACAATTGTGTAGAAGATGTAAAAAAAAAAAAATGCTAATATAGGGAGGGATTACAGCAATAAAAACACCAAGCATGTCTGTTTTGTGCATCTAAATCAATGCATAATCAATCCCCGTCTCAGTCATACAGCAATAATACTATATTAATGGTGACATTTGTGAATTGTGTACACTGTCTGTATCTGTACTCTAAAAAGCAACACAAAAAATAATAGTCACAAGATGTATTGGAAATGTTCTATAATTCTATGGGGATATTCCAAATCAATGCTCATCCTGTACAAAAATCCCAATTATGTAATTGATAGCTTAGCTATAGTTTTCATGTTGGAAGCATGGACTCCCAAGCTTCAACGTTTAGTTTGCTGCCATGCATGCTTGGCTTAGGGTACAAGTAACACCACCCACTTGCAGCCTTAAATATGTACTGCTTAAACTACACATGCAATTAATTTAATTAGGTGTAGTATTGAAACTATGGACTTCCCAGTTTCAAATAATGAGACATTCTTCACATGAAATCATTGGCACATCACATGTAAATCACTACCTGAGTTTTCTGCAGTAATCAAAATGACACACCTACAACCCTAATGGGTAAACAGAACTAACTATCGTGAGGTCAACCATGGTTGAGTTCTCGGAAGCATCACTTTAAAGGAATACATAATGGTTTGGCCTAATACGCACTATTTACTGTATATTGATTTGGCTATAATACCTTCAGTACAGTAACCATCACTCATCACCATAGTATTTATGTGACTATCTTCATCCTTGAATATAGAGTGTTGGATTGTGGAGAGAATTTGGTCCTTTTTCACTCCCACACAAGGATTGGACATCGGAATACCAGTAATTTTCATCTTTCTATCAGGGTTGCAAGAGTATGACACATCATCGAGTTTATTTGCACCCAGTTTTACAGCAGTGTAGTTCAGATCCTGTTTGACATGGAGAAGTACTCACACACACACACACACACACACACACACACACACACACACACACACACACACACACACACACACACACACACACACACACACACACACACACACACACACACACACACACACACACACACACACACAATCACATTGTCTATACCTTGTCTGTCCAAAACCACTGACTTGTAGAAGTGACATCAAAGATATTAGTGCCATGATATATCTTTGGCTTGTGTTCATCACTAACATAATTGAATTGGAACTCGCTATGCTTAGCCGTTTCTTCGTCAGGGATATTATCACCCCTTGTAACTATAAAGTATTCCTCCTCATCATCTTCTGTAAGTTTCAGTTTACTAACAAATGCAGTAGAGCCTTTCTTTTCGCTTCTAGAATGATTACTGCACAGTGGATTGCTACACAAAAGAGATAAGTTTTCTTGATATTTTCTTAATGAAAAGTAAACGAAACTTTTGGTAAGCATAAAAATTTACCACAAAACTAGCATAATTCCTTACTAGAATGTGGCATATTGAATTTTTGGAAATCATAAGGAATTATAATTCTCTAGCTGCATCATTACATTAGCTTTGATGATAAATGACTGTTAAGAAATCTCATAATAGAAATTTCTTAATTTCTGATAGTTGCTAACATGAAATTCTAGGAAATGTATTTTATTGCAGTGGATTATGTACTATGATATAGGTTTCAATCTTTTCTTAGTTCATTACATTAAGACCTTTACACACCCATGCAAATCTGGCTTGAATAAATAGATCATTAATCCAACTGTATGAACACAGATCAATACTACAGTACAGTAGAACCTCAGTTATCCAAACTATTTGGGATCACGGGTGGTTCATAAGTCTGAAAAGTCCAAATCTCTGAAACTGTGTATAAATAACCTTAAAATAGCACAAAAAAATTTTTTTTAATACCGGTATTATTTAACTACCCTAATAGAACAGTCACTACTCTAATAGAGCAGTCATTTCCATAGTTCAGTTAACTAAGAATCCAGATAAGTTGGGTCTGGATAACTGAGGTTCCACTGTAGTAGAAATATCTCTTCAATATAATCATCAAAATACACGATGCAGATTAGATGGCGGATATACAGTATTTTATAGTGGTAACATAGGCATGAGTGGTCTGCCTGATATGTTCACCCAAAGCACGAGGGCTGCAGGTCCATGGGCTGAGGGTGGACATATTATATCGATGTCAGTCTGAGCTTTTACAAAACAAACTCGCTACCTTGTGAGTTAGAGGGCATTATAAAAATAAGGCCCTAACTACAGGACATTATACAGATAATGCCCTGACCACAGGGTAATATTAGATGTATACCCAAAAATTCCTTTGATCTGTCCACGTAAAGTGTTACATACTGTATTGGACACCTCTCTATACCAAAAACCTTGGCTACAAGAATTTTTAATCGATTTTTGCTACACTCTTTCAGATGTAAAGTCTTGAGATATTTCGTGCAAAGCATGATATTGTGCTAAGACTAAAGTGATGGCATACTCAGCGTTATTCTCGGCTTGTGGAAGTGATATGGTGACCATGAGTGAGCGTCGAAGGAATAGCATACCATTCTGAAATCATCGCGCCCGGTACAGGTTTCCTCATAACAACTAACTACGTAGCTTCTTGGCACTTAAATGATTTGTAAGTGTACTAACAACATTCTTCGCTGTGAATACTTTTCTGACTTCAAGGAATACGAAGAAGGTAGACGCCATATAAATTTTTGCTACGTAATCAATTAATTAATTAATTCACGTACTATGAAAGCAAAAAGAATTCAGTTGCTACACACTTAGTGTGAAATGGATTGATGCGCATTCGGTCCACTCTCAGTCTGATCACAGTTAGATCCGCATTCAATGTGCATTAAGTGTGAAAAGGCCTTTAAAGTACATGATTAAATAATTCTAGTGTTCAAAGTTTTCTAAACTACGTATTTGATTCAATCACATCATCAGGTAGATGATTTATAGTCTTATTGTCCTGGGAAAAAAGGAGATCTTGAAAGACCCAATTCTTGAGTTAATGAATAAATTTATTCTGACCATGAGTAGAGTATGGAGCAGAGCATAGAAAAGTGTGAACAAGTTTATGGCCGCTCTCCATTTCAACTTCATGGATGCGACTCTGTGTACATGGAGACCAAATGACAGAAGCATATTCAACAATTGAGTGGACATATTTTTTGGCTTTTAAATCTTGCGAACAATGATAGAGATTCCTTTGAAAAAATGCTAACACTGAGTTGGCTTTGCCAGTATTTATGGGGATATGATCAGACCATGATAAGTCATAAGATATGGTTAGGCTCAGGTATTTGGCTGACTTTACTGTTTGAATTGTACAACTATTGATCTTACAGTGGTAGGTAGTAGGCAACATTTTATTAGCAATCCTCAGGTGCTCACATTTCCAGTATTAAGGTTATATGGAATATGCCACGTGGCAGACCCACTTAGATAGTTTATCTTCATCTTTTTGTAATATCTGCTGGTAAGTAGAACTATGAATACCTCTAAATATCAAAATATCATCTATATGCGACTGCTGTAACTTGAGTGAAGAGTCAATGTTAGCAGGTAGATCATTGATGAATAACAAAAAAATTCAAGTACCATGAAAAGTTACAGTAAATATATGAATCCCTTCAAAGAAAGGAAAGTTAGTGTGAAAAGAAATATTCTTCTGTTGTTTTTAGCACAAAAATGGATAATTTTGTAACATCAGGTGACACAGTAAATTGATATATTTCATAACAGTATGGGAGCCTATAAAATGGCGAAAAGTAGGAACTTACTAACAGGTGGTTAGAATGAAAGACAGTGGTGCATTAATTAGCACCATTGTACTCTAGGGATGATTAATGGCTTATACCATTTGTTAATATTCCTAATTACGATGTGGTCGATACTGTTAAGCAATAAGTAATTGTGTGGTCTTCTTGCTATTAAATGTTGAATTGTTCCATTCAATATAGGGTTTCTTTTAATCATTTAAGCTTTGTTTTGTTTAGTGAAAATATTGAATATAGAAAATCAAACCAAGCCAACTCCACTGGCATGGAATATTTCTGTGGGCTGGACCGGTTCAGTTTGGCACAGTTTGGTGGTTAGCTTTAGCACTAGCTTTCTTGCCTGTAGGATGGCAAGGATAACAAACTCCCTCTGCCAGAGCTCTATTAGTAGCAAAACCGAAATCTCAGCATTAATCATGTAAGCCAATGATCAACACCAACAATCAACTTGGCCTAAATTATTTTAAAGTAGTGGCAGTGTTGCTCCCACATCAATTCCATAGCACATTTACATTATAATGTACCATTGCCAGCTATATGGTTTATTTAAAATGTACAAGTGTGACAAAAATTGTTTTAAAGGGATCCAAGTGATAAGAACTATTGAAACAAGAGATATGAATGATTGCATTAGAACATAGCCCTGTGGGAAAATCTCTACATTGGCATGTAACACTAATAATTACTTTGTTCAATTTGAAAGTAGGGATTTTTCATTCTAATACCATCATTCATATATTTTGTTTCAATAGTTTTTATTGCTTGAATTCTTACTTATTAATATTTTTAAACACACTAGTTTGTTAGCGTTTTTGTTATAGAGTACGATGTCTATATGTAGCAGCCCGAGCATTTTATAATATTGTGGTATCTAGATACGGAAAGTGTCAATATGAAAATTGAAAAAATTAATGCTTGATATGGCTTCATTGCATGGAGATGATGATGACCAGAATAATTGAAGATAAAAGGCATAGAGGACTGAACCCCAAAAGACACATGTCACTGCTGAGTTTGTTAAGGTGGCATATTATGGTAGTCCTATGATGCATTGTTTAGCCTCTAGCTTTGTGACTGTGGTCAGGCAGGCAGTGAGGCAAGCAGACTAAAATTTGGGCTTTAACAGTTATAAAAAATAAAACTTCTGTAAGGAATATTTTGCTAATTTAGGTGGTTTCATGGTACTTATGCATATATACACATACATAACGTACATTTTATCATTCTCTACACGGCAGACACACTGCATGTATTCCATCAAGTCATAGAAGTAAATGGCATTTCCACCCATCCTAATATCAACTAGTGATTCATCACCTAAACACAAAACAAAAAATATTCTTCAGTCTATCATAAATTACAGTACTACTGTATATATAGTAGGATCATTAAGGCTGTACCAATACGCCGCATTTTATATCTGATCTGATCTATGATATTTCCAATACAAATTTTAATGAAACTATATTACAAAAACAGCCAGTATAATTGATATTCAGATACAAAAGTAATACATGATGATGTCATGATCACTAACTATGGTTACCTAAAATTCCTCTATTCAATGTGCTTGTCAACAATTTGATACTACTGTAGCTACCATTGGACTGTTTGTAAAGTGTTTTGATAACAAACTTGTTTGATTTTGTCAATACAGATCACAGAAATAAAAACTGAGACTATACAAAAGGTGGTACCAAAACCTTGAGTTTAGAAAAAATAATGTGAACACCCTGGGACTGTAAGCCATGTACGCCTGACCATGTTATCTTGGAGTTTAGCATTGCACCATAAAGGTACTTGCATACAGGGTAGCTGCAGGGCTTATCAGTGACATACCTTCATAATTGACCATGTCGGTATTGGTACAGCCCTAGGAATTGCACTTTCACATACTGCGCTTTCAAGGCACCTTGACAGAATTGGTTAGGTATAATCAAAAAAGCCCAAAGGTACTTTCATTGCAACCCAAAATGCTTCTCTATAAATTGCTACAGAATTGTAATCATTTATTAAGAGGTAATAATAATTCTACTGATTAAATTTCAGTGATTACCTAATGTAACTAACTGATGCCTTCAGACAAGCATACATAACTTAATAACAGCTATGAGGCTACAGGTTTGATTTTTTCACTGCTAGACATTGCCTCTAAGTATCGATGAAGCTGGGGTAGTCTGACAGCTGATTGCTCGCCAGACCAGGGAATGGCACTGATACAACATCACTCACTTAACGTTTTGAAATATATTCCTTTCTATACCAGCCAGTATCAACAACCAATAGCAATTCGCAGCTCCTAAACTGCGCTGCTGGCATGGTTTACATAGAGGTGGCCAGGTAGCCATGAATAGGCAGACACACGTGCTAACCCTATGGCGCTAACGCTTAACAGTGCCTATCAAAGGTGACAAGACCTCATCTGGGCGATAGGAAAACCAAGCTCAAACAAGATGATCATTTTTGACAAGGTTTAAACTACTCCAACTAGCCACTTAGAACCCCCTGCTACCCCATTATGGGCTTTATTTGGGCTATGGAACTCTCGTCCAGATAGGCTCGAGTTAGCTGCAGGGGCCAAAAATCCTATATCGAGCCATACAGATTACAACAAAGGCTTGAAAACGCAATAGCAGCTACGTGCTTGTCACTGACCTGCGTTGAGAGGGGATCACGTGCACCTGATCACGTGATTAAACAACCTGACCACCTGCCAAAAATATAGTTAATGGTGATACCACCAGTATCTACTAAATGTAATTCTTAATACCACCAACAACCAATACGTGATTCGATAAATATGTGCTAAAACGGGTTTAACGAGAAGGCGTAGCAGAAATTATGCAATCTAAAAATCACGTGAATTACCGTTCCGCCATTTTTGTAGGGCAAAAGGATTGTCTGTGCTGTGAACTTTGATGGACTTAAATGAGTTTTCGTCGTACTTTGCATCGAGCACTTATATTACTCAGAAGCGATACGTGGAAAAATTGAAGCGATTTCACTTAGAGGATCCCTTTGCCATTGCTGATGAACGATGGTCAGAAGACTTGTCGAAGTGGCCTGATGTAGAGTTTGGCAATGTATATACCTATCTAATTGATACGAAGGGAGTGTATACCGAGGAGAGTTTAGCAGCGTACAAATCTTTAGAGGCGTATAACTATTATGAGAACGGACATGTTCGTATAGTGTACCATCTTTCAACTAGTAATCACTACAACGTTCTCAAAGCCAAAGTAAATCCAAGCCAGAACTCACCTGACAGTCATCATGAAGCTTGGGTAGTCTGTGAAGACAATCGAACTGTTAAAACTGGTCACTGCACTTGCATGGCTGGGTATGTAAATTTTTTGTTGTGTGCTGCTACTGCAGCAAATGTTAGATTAACTTTTATCTTACAGATTAGGTGAAGTATGCAGTCATGTTACAGCACTGCTGTTCAAGATTGATGCTGCAAATAGGCTAGGTTTCACAAGACCATCAAGAACTTCATTGCCATGTCAGTGGAACCGCAATTTCAAAACAGCTGTAAGTAACTTGTTTGCTAATAGATGTAAACATCCATTGTCTTAACAGATTACACCAAAGGAGATACAAAGTATAAAGTTTGTGAAACCAAAGTACAAGAGGTCAAGAGAAGAGGATAGTGAAAGCAATGATCAAAATGACGATGATGAAATCCAGCCTCTCACAAGAATCAGGGTTGAAAGTGGCCCTCAGGATCTCCCAAAACTTTCAAGGAAGAAATTATATGGATCCATGTACAAGCTTGTGCCGAATGCATGTCTATTTACAATTGTTGAACCACCCACTACAGACGATCTACCTGTTCCCGTTACTAGTGGCTGTGATGCAAGTGTTGAGCAGCTGGTTCAACAAAATGATGCATCACCAGGCGTGAGTAATATTGCAGTTGGACTGCCAGACACTTCGCACAATTGCGACATGATTAGTGAACAACCAAGTGGAGTTGATGCACCCCAAATATCAGAGGAGATTGGACAACCAGAGTTTTCCAGTGCATTTCTGGGTGTCGGTGCAGCTATAGAACAGCCAAGTGGACCAACTGATGTGCCTCCAGTAGCAAGGCAACTTGAATCATTCGATGTGCTAGCCGAGAGTGAGACAAATGAGGAGTCACCAACTAATGAAGCCTCAGCTGATATGGACTTGCCATCTCCTGTAACTGACCACTTCAGAAGTATGTGCATTAATATTAGCGGAGATGATGTAACAAATACAGCAAAGCAACTGTTTTATTTGCTAAACTATAGTATGGATGAATGTCAAAAAATTGAAGAGGCAACACGTATGCAAAGAGACTGCACCGAGTGGCTTCGACAGCGAGAAGGAAGACTGACCGCGTCATCATTTCATACTATCTTAAACATGAGGAAGCAGACAGACCCTACAGCTGTAGCCGGACGATTACTCAACAAGCAAGATATTAGTCACATTCCTGCAATCCGTTGGGGCATTTCCAATGAGGAGAGAGCTAGACAGGAGTATGTTAGTGCAATGTCATCGCACACAGATTTTGAATGCACCCCAGTTGGGCTAGTTGTCAATCCTCTTTTCCACATCTTGGTGCTAGCCCTGATGGCTTGATTATATGCAAATGTTGCCATGGGAGTGGGCTAATTGAAGTAAAATGCCCTTACTCTGTCAGGAATGCCCACCCAAATACCTTGAGGGGAAAGCCCCAGTCATGTTTAGGTGAAGTGGGTATGTCAACAACACATTCCTATTACACTCAAGTACAAGGTCAACTACTAGTAACAGGAAAAGAACATTGTGATTTTGTGGTGTGGACACCTAAAGGAATTGTTATAGATCGTGTATACCAAGACTTTAATTTCACAGAGAAGCTTTTGCAAAAGTTGACTTCATTTTACGATGACTTTATGATTCCTGCAATAATAGGACTTACACTGGAACAGCAAACAGAAGATGAAAATAATGTAGCAGATGACCAACCCGAGTTGTACTGCTTTTGCCAACAACCAGAGTATGGTAAAATGATCATGTGCGAGAATTCAGCTTGTCAGTATGTGTGGTTCCATTATGACTGTGTAGGCATTAAACAAGCCTGCAGAGGGTTATGGTATTGCAGTGATTGTAAACTAAAATAAGTGGGTTATTAATAATGCATGTTTAATTTACAAATTTCTGTACACAATGACAATTGTATGATGATTTTCAGTTATATTTACAATTAAGGTTGTTATGCTAATGGCGGCTGTAAATTACATAATGCTGCACAGACTACTAGTATCTTATCAATAGTGGCATATTCTCTTTCTTGAGATGTTTTCAGCAATGAAATTTCAAATACATTCTGTAAAATTTAGAAGCGCTTCATCCGTCCAATAGCCCTCTCCACATGAATTCTAACATTCGAAAGCTTCCGTGATGTCTCTACTTCTCTTTGAGAAAGCTGTGACTTTCCTTTTGTGAAGGCAGGAATGGCTAGCGTAGCTCCCCGAAGTCCTATTTCTTCAGTGATGTTAAAACCTCAGTCAGCTAGTACAACATCTCCATGTGTACGGTTATCAAGAAAACCACTCTTGGTAGTGATCAGTTTGTCAGATGCTCGTCCCCCCCAGCATTTGGAAACAAATATCACTGCACCTGTTGGACTTATTGCAACAAGAAATTTTGCAGTATTGTGGCTTTTATAGTTGGAAAATGTTTCACCTCGGGCAGATAGGGATGTTGCTCTCTGGATAAACACCTCTGAGCAGTCAATTATGCAAGTAGCCCTAGCATATGCTGGCTTGAAACATTGTGGTAATGTTTTCCTTAACATTTCCCGATCAGGCCATACAATTAACTGTTTCAGTTCACGTGACAGGATGTCTATCCACTCATGAAATAGCTGAGAAACCCTTCCAGGTGAAATACCAAACCTGTATGCCAAATCTTTGTTTGAAGCTCCAGTCCTTAGCTTCATCAAGACCAACAAAAGCTGATCTTTAATACTCAGTTTTCCTTTACTGGTATTAGGGTTCCATGATAACACACTACCCAATATTTCGGAAAGATTAAACACAGCATATGAGATGAGCCCTGTGTAATAATGAGTCTGTTGATCATCTTTTTCCAGCCTTTGCGAATGAGAAAGTGCTTCTTTTAATTCAGCAGACAACATGGTAATTATTTCTTGTTGAAATTTGATAGTCTCTTGCATAGTACACTATGATTCCCAGTTGAAATCTGTGTTGATGCCTATATCTGATTTTGTACTAGTACAGGTGTGTCCAGTATCTGCTATGTCAACTTGTTGGTCATCACAATCAAGTGTAGAACTGTTATCATCACATAACTCAGCAGATGCTTCATTGTCTTGCCCTTGGTGATTCTCTTGTAAAACATCACTATCACCATCCTACCATACAGCTACTTCATCTGTGTTCACCTCCATAGTAGCTTGATCTTCCTGGCTGTGATTTGACTGGTTCCGGCTATGAAAATCATTTTTGCTCTTTGAAGATTTACGTGTTCTTTGTTTACGCAAATGATACTGACGCTCATGTCGTTGTAATAAACGGTTCCTTCGTGATGCCTTTTTCTCATAGCTAGTTGATGCAGAACAAAATTTGAAAATTGATGGCACATACGTAGTCTGGATCATTTTTTGATTTTACAAGGCTTTCCTGTGTAAAAGATAATATATGGTTGTAACTAGACAATAACTGAATCAGTGTAGCAAGGTATGTGTTTAACATCAATATACCTGATGCAAAGTGAGCATTGCAGACTCTTGAAGATTCATTGGGCTGCCAACATTTTTGCTTTAGTGCTCGAATCCAAAGATGCC
Organism: Dysidea avara; assembly: GCF_963678975.1. Lineage (NCBI taxonomy): Eukaryota > Metazoa > Porifera > Demospongiae > Dictyoceratida > Dysideidae > Dysidea > Dysidea avara. The sequence continues at coordinate 13,349,712 of NC_089276.1, forward strand.
TTCTTTGGGGGTCTGCAGGAAACCTGTGCATCTTAATTCCCTTCTCTTTACTACAACGCCGAGTACAACCGATAGCACTGCAACTAGAAGGCATATTTCACTACTCTTCTTCATGCGTTTTTGCCCTACAAAAATGGCGGAACGATAATTCACGTAATTTTTAGATTGCATAATTTTTGCCACGCCTTCTCGTTAAACCCATCTATATGATGTGCTTAATCGTTATCGTGCATTGGCTTTACTAAAGCGATAATCGATTTATCGTCATTATCGCACAGCTCTACATTTAAGACATTTTCAGATACTCCCTTCAGCTGTATTTCAAGCTGGCATGACTAAACTACCTTAAAATATATTTAGTAGCTATACAACAGGCATAAGTGCTCTGCCTGTTGTATAGCATTTATTTAAACTGATTATAAATGCAAGAGCCTGAGGGCTGTTGGGCAGTGCATTTATATCAGGCAGAGCATGAGTGCACGTTGTATAAAAGTTATGTACCACTCACCTAATTAGTGGACACAGGACGGCTTATAAAGGCCAGGTTTCTAGCACTGATTGGGCCAAAAATTGGGATGACGGTATCTCAGCCACCTGAAATATTGCATTTGACCAATGCCAGAATGGCTTTATATGGGCTATAACACTACTCCACATCCACTGCTTGGCTCTGCCATGCTCAGCATACATGATCACTCAATTATCCAATTATCCATGATTCTCTTATGCAAAAAATAGCTAATAAATTGTTTGAGTAAGCTCTACTTGTCTAGTTCTTAATATCTGTATGTTGGCTAAACTTCAACCTAGTGACAAGAAAAAAACTGGCTGCCACAATCAAACACAATGGTGTAGTTTTATTGGCTCAGTGTCAAAGATGGACTATGATTTAACCAGGGCTTTTGTTAGCTTTTGCAATTGCCATGTAGATGTGTGTACTGTGATAGTAACTTGTCAATGAGGCTGATATTTTTTGGTGGGAATAGTACTACTGTTTGATGTACATACTACATAAAGTATAGAAAAACCTCATATCTCCAACCTGCACTATCATCTTCTTCTTCATCATCATCATCATCATCATCATCATCATCATCATCATCATCATCATCATCATCACCACCATCATCATCAACTCCATTGTCATTTAGGGACTTTGGATGCTGTACATTCACTGTGAAATGCATCACCTTAAATACTAACACACTTGTCATATGATGGGGTATGCAGTGGAACGCTTGTCAGGCTGGAGTATGTGCATGGCACTCTATGAAGTGGTACAGGCTTGATTTTTTCACTGCTGGATATTACCGTGCCCTTTGGCATACCACAGTAGCTACAATACACACGTCATGGACTTACCTCTGTCCACCTTTGTCTACCGTTGTATCGAAACACTCTAATAGAGCAGTCACTGGCATTAAAATATTATTCTAATAGAGCAGTTACAAATCTACATTGATACCATGGGCCATAACTGAGTATATAGACTAGCCGAGTTGTTAATGCTAAAAGCTAGTTATCCCGAGACTGATTGATAGTGTCCTAGCCTCCGCATTAGAGTCGCACTAGCTTGACAAGCATGTGACTTTTACCCTGAGGTGGCAGGTACAACTAATTCCCACATCTATATGCAGGCACTATCAGTTTATAATACTTCATTCTCTCTAGTTGTAAACCTGTTTACACTTAAAATGTTTATGGTTTCAAGGGAGTGTAGTATTGAGTCATGAGACTAACTAAAACGCAAATGACTAAAAGGCTAAACTGCTGATTGACAACACAGATTTATAAATCCCAGGTACCTGGGGTTTGTAAATCCATTTTAAAATGATTTGATGTACACCCAAATTTTGTCTTGTTGCCAACTACAATTAATAACGTATATATCACAAACCTGAGGATTGAGTATCATAAACAGGTTTTGCAGGTTGAGATTGTCCTGAATGATTGAACTGGTCTACGGATGGAGTAGCAACTTGTTCCACTGTCAAATTACATTCACTTATGAAACACTTCATAATTTGTGAGTAGAGTAACCAAGAGTGTTGGATGGCATATTGCCCATGATTAATGATTGCATTGAGTAACACGGATATTTCCACTTTATGTTACAATTAATAGTTGCTGTATTAAGTCAATTCAGCTACTAAATCAATTGAAAAAGCATTAAAGAAATAGCTAATGCTGGAGTTCTGGCACTGCCAAGCAGATCCTTGAAGGCATGGCAACAGTTATCTTGGGTCCTTACTACACTGTCCTTGCACAACAGTTGTTGAATACTTCATTGAATAGTATGAAAATATCTAGACCCGTTGCCATGTATGCATTTCAAATCACCAAAATATCCGTGTTACTCTATGCAATCATTATTATTATGGGATAATACACCATTTGATATTCTTGGTTACTATTGTATATATATGACCCGCTGAGCGAAAATTGGCTGTTTTCGGTGAGTTAAATATGAGCAATTATAAATAGCACATGTAATTTTTTTGCTGTATTGTTGTTGTACAAATCGCTGTTCCAACTATCTAGTACTATAATTCCAAGACTATTCATCACAAAAGGCTGAGATTTGGGCTGTTCACTACTTTGTTACTATAGATAACACAGAAGCAACATAATGAACCGATGAATCTACAAAAATGACCATTTTTTTTGTTCAGCAGGTCACATATACTTCTCTGTATACAATTTCTTAATGCTCATCAACAACCTGAGAATGGGGAATAGTGTCAATTATCTGGATATCAGAGATACTAGTATTGCTGTTCTTTGATAACATTACTGTCAGACGAGATAAGGCTTGAAATAAGACCAAAATTTCATGATAGTGGTACAGTACACTGGTGTACACCCATGTACACCACTGTACACCCATGTACACCGCTGTACACTCTATACGCTCAAGTTAACATGCTGTAGCCTTTTATGTGTACACCAGTACACTGCACCAACACCATAAAGTTTTGGCTCACATGCACAAATGTGTACTTGTGTTAATGATTGGTGTTCGTTGCGCTATAAACTGCAATCCACGTACACCATGTACATTGGTGTACTGTAAAGGTTACAAAGAATTATGGTCTTATAATAAGCCTCATATGATAGAGGTTGTAACTCAAATCAAATATACTCACACTATCAGGGATCCAGGCTGTGGTTCAACATCAATGTAAACAAAGTTTAGGATAGTTGTCTTCCTAATATAGCTACTAATCATTATTATATAGTTGATTTATTAGTGAGACAAAGCTCTGTATATATTGCAAAAGGTTTGTTTGCCTTGATTCCTATACACTAATTTTGAACACTCTATTTATGGTGTGTTCCTATGGATCTACTATGTTACTACACATACTGTAAAATGTAAGGCTAAATTTTTATGACACATGCACATACACCCTGTATATAGTGAATCACGGCAAGCATTAAATACAACCCATCATGACACTTACTACACTGTACCTGTTGATTTAATGTCAATAATTATTGGTCTGCCAGTTAATTCTCTAAGTGCATTAGCAATAGTCTTCATAGTGATGTCTTGCTTGCTCATAACATTAAGTAAACCATCAAATAGTATTATAATGTCAATCTGCAGTGATGTTCTAATGATGTCTAGTAGTTCCTCATTAGACTCAGGGGGTGTTTTTGCAGCAATTTCAGTTTTCTGGTATTCAGTAATGACCCCAGCCTAAGAAAGATACTATGCAATAAACTGCTATAGTGCATGCCTAAACAATGTATACCTTAGCAGAAAAGTTCTAATGTGTTTGAGGAGCTCATACAAGCTTAATCCATCTGTGCATTGACATACAAGAGTATTTAGCGATAAAGCATAGCAAGAGGTTTGAAAATGGATGGTGTATTTAAAAGTAAGTAAGCTCAAAATCAAGACACACGGTAGTGTGTTTTGTGGCCCAAGAAGCTGGCGCGCCACACCGTGAGTATATTGACAGGAACAAAAGAAAATGTGATTTTCATACCTATATGTACGTAGCTCTGTGATCTTTAGTCCAATTGGAACCAAACTTGCTACAGACGTGCTGGCCAGATAGGGGAGTCTACATACCAAATGTGAAGACAATCGCTCCAGCCATTTCTGAGGTATGAGCAATCAAAATTTCGCTTTAATTTCTTCATGTTTTCTTCTACATTTTGCACACTTTGCAAAATCCGCCATAAAACACTAATGCGTGCTCCAATTGGGCTGAAATTTGGCACAATTAAAGGGTGCATTATAGTGGATCTCAGTACCAAGGTTGGTAGGAATCCGATGAACATTCACAGAGTTATTCGCGTTGAACTTCTGTCATGCCCAGAGGATATCACTTAAAGGAATGAGCTGAAATTGCTATGTAGATGGAGTAACCGTCATAGGAATGCCTTTTTGTGGTTTGAAAGGAATCAAGATGAAGGCCATCAAGATAAGACACAAAATTCAACCTGTGTCACAATTACACAATCAATTTTTATGAATAAAAAAACTATTAGTTTTCACGCCTACTAGGCAAATCGCTTAGAGCAATGAGCTGAAAATCGGTATGTAGCTGGAATAATCATCATAGAAAGTCCTTGCAGTAGTACAGAAGAATCAGATTACAAACCACTTAGTTATGATTCGAAAGCGAACTACGCGTAGAAAAAGCGAGATCGAGATACTTTTATAGAACAGTCACCCTAATAGAGCATTCAACTGCCGAGATACTCTAATACCTGTAGAACAGTCACCATACAGCTACAAATAAATCGCTCTAGCGATTCAGATCATTACAAGTCATCCTGTAGAGAGATCAGCTAAAAACCATTCATCCTGTAGAGAGTTTAGCCACAAACAAACCACCTTGTACAAAATTCAGCTACAAGCAATCAAGTCACCCTGTAGAGAGCTCACCCTGTAGAGAGCTCACCTTGAAACAAGTCACCCTGTAGAGAGATCAGCTAAAAACGAAATCACCCTGTGGAGAGTTCAGCTAGAAAATCTAACCCTGTAGAAAGATCAGCTACAAACAAGTCACCCTGTAGAGAGTTCAGCTACAAACAAATTACCCTGTAGACAGTTCAGCTACAAACAAATCACCCTGTAGAAAATTCAGCTACAAACAAATCACCCTGTAGATAGATCAGCTACACACAAGTCACCCTGTAGAGAAGTTGTTAGCTAGAAATGATTTACCCTGCATGCAGAGTATCAGCTAGAAGCAAGTCACCATGTAGAGAGTTCAGCTACAAAAAACAAATCACCCTGTTAGATCATCTAGAAACAATTGTAGAGAGATCTGCTACAAACAAGTTATCCTGTTGGGAATAATTGGCATGTAATAAATAAATAAATAAATATATATCATACAGTACGATAGTACTGTATATTAGGGACATCGAAGGTGTGGGGGCGATCCATGATATAATATAACCCAAAAACCTGCCGCGATTTTTCCTCACAACGACATAACAGTATTAGTTGGGTAAAACCAAGCCCAAAAGTGTCTTCAGATTGACCCGAAACGTTTCCGTCGAGTTGCTACAGAATTTAAAAAAAAATTTAGTCAATGGAATTTTCTACTGCCTGCCTACCTGCCTGACGCCTTCAGTCAAGCGTAGTGGAAAACTGGCTGCAGCTACAGCCCTAATTCTTTCGCAGAAACGTTTCTAGATCGCTTAAGAAAAAACCGTTGGTATATTGATAAACATACAATGCTTGCGCTATTGTCTTACCTTTTATCCTTCTTTACCATGGCCATCAGTCAAGGTTCTACCTTGGAGTGTTAATAGACTACAGTACGGCTTCCATACCAGTGTATATTGCATCAAACTATTCGAATACTCGTGGTCGCTGGTTGTACCAAAAACACACGCGTGCGTCAGACTCGCTGTTGATATCGATCAGAGAGAGCAACTCACGGAGAACTATATAGCAATGTGTAAGTCAATAAATATAGTTTAATTAGTAACAATGTTAAACCGAGTCGGGTCATCCAGGTCCTGCTTTACAGATTATTCGGGTCTGACCCTACGTGCTAAATTAAATGTGGATGTGTTACCACACATCATGGCGTAGCTCTGCTTCTTTCGTGAGCCACGCCCGCTTACGTAAATTACAGTCTGTAGACATGGTAGCCACGTCCATTCATCAGTGTGTAGGTATGCACGAATCCACGCCCACTTACGTAAATTACTGTCTGTAGACATATGGTAGCCATGCCCATGTAGATATGCACGAATCCATGTCCATTATTGTCTGCAGGCTTATGTAGAGCCACGCCCACTGATTAGTTGTTATTATATGAGTCATAATCTAGTATAATAGTGCTGTGAGTAACTCAGCAGATATTTAGTGGTCATGAGCTTGCAAAAAAAACTTCACAAACAAGTATAAGAAAAAATTGGGAATTTTAAATTAGATTAGGGACAATGTATAATGCTGCAATAAAAAGTACTGAAACAAGCTGGATCGGTGTAGTACGTAATGTCCAAATACTGTAAAATAATAAGAAGTGAGTATCCCTACTGTGCATTCTTATATATATATATATAATTTGTTCATTTACTGCTAAAATCAAAAATAGTTAAAGTATTAAAGAGCTGCTTTAAATATTTTTTTCTTTCTGTGGCAAAGATATGTTTAAAAAGCCCCAAAGCCAGCCATAGGCTGGGGTTTACAAATACAAAAAGAAGCGATATCTAATCCAAAACAGCTAAGTTGTAAAAAGAGTGTGACCCCCAAAAGACTATGGTGAAAAAAGATGTGAAATCCAAGGTGGCGGCCAAGAAATGGCTGTGATGGTAGGTTAATGGTAAAAATTTTAATAACGACAATTCAGGTGAATTTGGTGCCACTTGATTTTGGCACTAAATTCACCTGAATTGTTGTTATTAAATTTTTTACTATTAATCCACCATCACAGCCATTTCTTAGCCGCCACCTTGGATTTCACATCTTTTTTCACCATAGTCTTTTTGGGGGTCGCACTTTTCTTTTTACAGCTTGGCTGTTTTGGATTAGATATATATATTGTAAGTGCCACACACAAATCTGAAGTACATTATATATGGTGCATAAGTAGGGCTAAGTCTATTGTGCTTTTTTTCACCTGCTTTTCTTTCCAGCAATTCACCTATTATGCTCCATATTTTGCTCAAGAATTATATGTATTTTACTTAGCATTAATCTTATTTAATTGATGTGCAAAGCTACAATTTTACCTTAAAGAAGAGAAATACTATCTTGATCTGTACTTGCTTTTACCACAAAAAGCTAGCTTAACATATGTGACTGTTCTATTAGGGTATCGCAATCGCCACTTCTATTAGAGTATCTCAATCTTTTGTGCAATTTTTATGTCCACTACATAAGAATTGCACCTATTATGCCAGCATTTTGCGCATTGTTTTTACTTACCCATTTTGCAAAAAAAAATTGCCAGTGAAATTTGACGGTTCCCTATACATAAGGCCAAAGTTTTAGCATTGCTTGGCCAGTAATTCAAGGCTACAGTTACCAAACATCCATACCATTGATACCACAGTGGAAACCTTTTATGATTACATGATTTGCTATCAATGTTTTCTCAAATATTTTCTATTTTATGTGATAACTATTAACAAGAAACATATGAAGAAGTTTGCGGACATTTATATACTTTGTTCGTGGTAAAAATGCCAGCTGGAACAGACATTTCCATTGAAAAACCTTTTAAAATGAGATTAATTGTTTACCTCGTGTCTGTTTAGTTACTTACCAGGTGTGATATGTATAGACCAACTCCCTGCAAGCAAAATGATACTATGAGAAGATTCATGGAACTTTGGTACATCAAAATGGCTTAAACCAACCTGGCATAGTAATTTCCCCCATATTAGGTGTTTTAGGGCCTTGTAATAAATGGTGAACACATGATGGATGCTTCAGATTCCAGGCAAGATTTGGAAAGAGCAGTGAATGGTGATTTAAACAAGCTATAGCAGAAGGAAATCAAAGAAAATTTTAGCATACGGTTGAAAATCACTTTCTTGTTCTATGGCAAATTGAATGGCAGATACTAGGAAAGGAATTCACTTTCAGCAGCATTTCAACCTCTTTACACCCATTAACCTTCACTACATTAGTGTTACACTGACATGAAGTATTGTGAATTAATTTTAGTTTGTGACATTTATAGTGTTTATGCGGTTTAGCACAATGACATTATTTTAGTGGCAAACTTTTTTATATGTTCTTTTAAATTGATACCTTTACCACAGCCTTAATACAAAGTTACAAGTACTCTACAAATTGAGATGGCATCTATGTAGCTATATATGGAAAGGTAGTTTTAACAGATCAATTACAGAAAGCAGTTGTCGATGGAGCAACTTCACATAATGTCTGGAGTCCTACAAAATCTCTTAATGCTTTAATCAAAGATTTTAAACCTGATCGACTGCATCAAACATTCTGCTTATCAAATTGTACATGATGCTGTTCTCCTTCAGAGAGATAGGAATGCATTTACAGAACTTGTGTTCAACTTGGCAAGAATGGAACTAAATGTAACAGTATGAATGTCAGCTACCTGTAAAAGATCACTACATACTTTATACATGATTTCCCTTATCTCTCACAAACAGTTAATTGGTTTCAATTATCCTAACAAATACATTATATGTGAATATTTCCTGAGTATCTACAACACCACTTTTCATGTTACCTTGAAAAGTTCTTCTAAAAAATGAGCATTGAAATCCAGATATGTTAGTTCAACATACTTCTTCTGAATTGCCTTTATTTCCTTTTGATACTTTTTTGGCATCTTGTATGTGTTCTATCTGTTGGAAAAGATGTATGGTTATTTACCATTAATTTGTAATTAATCAACTAACATGTAATAACGACATAGAGAAAATGCTTTACATAGTATTCCAATATCACATTAATGCAAATAATCTTACTAAAACGTATTTTCAATAATACTTTGTGGCAACCACTAAATACATGCACACGTTCACTGAAACTCCATCAAAGGACAATCATGGAAGTAAGACTTGTGAATTGACAATTTTCCACACGAAACAAAGTCATTTCACCAAACATATTCTGGGTCATCTTTATCATTGTGCTAGACATAATGCAGTACAACATTCCTGCAGTAGTCATGCCAGATGGTTTATTTGTTGCCCCAAAACAAACCATCTGGCACACAAGACTACTAATGATGTAAGCATGAACAAGAGAAACATCATGCGTATGAAGATATTATCCAAGAGGTCAGATCACAATCAAGTGTGGGTTGCTACACCCCTCTGGTGTTTTCAACTTCTGAATGGTGGTATGGGTAAGGTAGAAACTGTCATGTTCAATCGTCTCACCAATCTTATGCTTGTCTGATGGAGCGTCCTTTCACTATAAAGTCATGGACTGACTATGCTGTTGTTTAAGCTTTCATCACATGTATTTATGGTTCTATATCAAGCTCTTGGTATCCTGTATTTCCTGCTCCAGTGTTAATTGCTCAGTCACCTGACCAAAACCTACACTTGATGAACTCGTGCATGCTATGGCACTACTACATACAGTAGACTGCAGAAAAAATTAACGTTTCGTAATTTTAATTACGCTGTAGTAGCGTAATTACAAAGCGTAATTACGAATTATGCTCTATTGGTAACTATGAGTATATTGTATATATGGCTGGTGAAAAACTACTTTTTTGCATAATTACAGATTACGGTCAAAACGTAATTACAGTACAAACATGGTAATTACTTAGTAATCACACCGTAATTACAATTACGAAACGTAAACTTTATTTTGCAACCTACTGTATGTGCAGCATAGGCCGCTCTAGTTGGTAATTATGTTTCTGAATAATGAGTTGCAAGTGAGTGGGCAGATTTCAGCAACACAATGAAATGACTCTTCAATTAGAGTATTTATATGAAACTGACTGTTCTATTACAATGTATTGTTCTACACTATGTGCCATCTTAGGTGATAATTGTTAATGACACATAGATATAGCATTTTTGTTTACAGCCTGATATAAATCTGGAACTTCAATATGTGTATTTTCCACAGATGTGTTTCACATTAAGGAAAGGATGTGGGCAGTGGACCAGAAATATAATTAGCTATTGGAGTGGCCTGCAGTAAACCAATTGTTATATTTCTTACTTTCTGAGAGACATTTGGTTACATGATCATTCTTTGTGTAACAAAACTGTGACAGCTAAAAGCAGTTTGAAATAGTTAATGATTTATATACTATTTTATTCATATGCATACGAATGCCCCATACAGGGCGCATGCACTGTCCAGCATGCATATGGGTTATAATATTGAACATTATTATTGATTGTTGGTCTTTTTTCTTCAAGGGATAATTCTATTCTGAATAGCTAGTTATGAAGTAGCTAGTATACATAGCTAAGAAATAAAAAAGGAACTAGAAATATAGTGATGAAACAACCCATATCATACAAGATCCTAAACATACTGGGGGGATTGAGTATTTGATAAGTGCTAATGCCAGGATTAAACTTGCCATGTGATGATACCTATATACTTTTTGATATGGCATTAGCTGTACAAGCACAATATACTTTTAGTGGAATTTATGCGTGAGCCCTACAATTGGGTATGGGACAAAAATGTATCAGATATCAGCTTGGTCTAAAAAGTGTAACTCTTGTGACAAGCATTCAACTTTTCATGATTTACTTTCTTGAGTTCCAATACATCTGCTGCAACAGTATAGTTACTTACCACAAAGTCAATTAGATTGCTTCACATGATAATTAAAACAAACACCAATTATTTACATTTTTAGTGCAACGAACAGATTACAGACAATTTCTAAGAACGTTTGAAAAACACCATGGACTTAGCTATTGACTCCCCTAACTCAATTAAAGCTCTCAAAAGTGTTGACAAAGGAAGGAATCTGGTTCACTATGGATTTGTGAAATGGCAGAATTGTTGAGGCAGCCCTTCATGATACATTTTCGAGACATTACTATTCTCTGTCTGCTCACACAGATGGCTGTGAGGGGTCCGTCACTCAGTGAAATATCATTGATCAAAGTGTTGAAACTTGAAATCTATCAATGCATAATATTTTCACTTCGGGTATCAGTCATCAAGTGATGAGCGAGATACTTCATGGCTTCTTGAGTAAAACACGGAAAGTTTAAAGCTGAAATATCACCATTGAAATATGAAAATTGCTGTTAGTTTCTGAGTGACCGACCCCCAGATACTAAGCCTCGTGGCCAGACCGTTTTTATGTATTAACGTGGGGGAATGGCTATGTTGCCTTTTCCTCCTACCCAACAAAAGGGAAAAAAAGTGGTCTGGGCACTGGATGGCTGTTCATTATTTTTATTATTATTAGGCCAGGCAAACTGGATTAATTATTTCTCATCCCCTCCCACAACCCTTTTTACCCCATCACCTCTAGATTCATTATTGCTGTTATCAATCACATGCGCATGTACTTTGATGTTAAGAAGGCTGGCTATCATTTAACAGCACAGTAAATGTCACTTGCACCACAGAAATGGTGGTAAAACATAAATACTAGTTCTTAAAAGCATTTAGCTAACCATTATAGTAACAGACAGCTTGATTTGGAGTATTTTCTTTAATGAAAAATGACCTTCCGTCTGCATGAATATCCAATTTTTTGTGGATGAGAAGCAAGTAATCAAGTTTGCCTGGCCTGATACTAAAAGAATTGTGGGGCAAGACTGATCTTGAATTAAATAATAGTTATACGGGCACAATGTGGAGTCTATGAAATTTATAAACCCGAAGGCCCAGGCTGTAGTGCACGAGTGAAGCGAGGGCGCTACTAAGGGCCTAAGGGTTTCTAAATTTCATAGACTCCACATTCTGCCAGTGTAACTGCTTTAGACTCTATTTCACATTACACTCAGATTACTTACCTCATCCATGGCTGTTCTGCTGTAGGCTTGGCAAAAGCGACTGGTTTTCTTGCAATAATACTAGCGCCATGGCAACTACGTGTCCTCACGTGACAAAATAATTGCGCTCGTTAAATCACTGCACGTGAACAATGCATAGCGATCGGATGAACCTAGATTTTGAGCATATGTTATATTGTGCCTGAAGGCGTGGAGTATATTAGAAAACAAGGCGGAGTATATGAGATTTATTGCCCACCCAAAACAGTCTAAATAGAGTCTAATTAGCTATTTAATGCAATCAACTGAGCATACAATGAGAGTTAAACGAAATAAATGGTTCTGATCAAATAAACGATTTTTAAAAGGTTACTTGAAGCATTTAAACTATTAAATGAAACATAGCTACTATGGTCACAGTTGGCGGAACCTGTGTAAATTGAGGTGCGATGACTGTAGAGCATATATTCTTGTAGATGTGGCAGTTTTTTGATAATTGGTAGAGTGCTAAGTTTTCTTCTTGTTATAAGTCTTCGTATTCATAGAACTTCAGTCTCGTCTTCGTCAGAAGCCACTGTTGTATGATAGTTATACTGTCAGCATAAAACGCTATCTTCCTCGTCTTCTTCTGGATCATTGGACAATGCAAAGACATGTGAGGAGCCTCTTTGCTGGTATTCATCATGCACTTACAAACTTTGTCGTCTTTCTTCATTGTCAGTAGCATGCCAGCATTTAGGTCACTTAGGTGGCTCAGTGATTCTAGCATGACTGACAAGCAGCATGCCAGTATTACTTCATGTGGTAAAGGGCATCAAATAGGAATCACATGGTTAGTGACTGACAATAGATGCATATTGTAAGCACATCAAAGTTATATCAGCACACAAGATCATGAGTATATAAATGGTACATACTGTACCAGTCAGTATCTCACACAATCAAGAGATTGAGATGCCAGGTAGGGTAGTAGCTAGCTAGCAGTCAGCTCCACAACAAGGATTGTTTAGGTGGCTTAGTGATTATGGCATATTGTATGGTTAGCACTTAGGTGGCTTAGTGATTATGGCATGTATGGTTAGCACTTAGGTGGTTTAGTGATTATGGCATATTGTATGGTTAGCACTTAGGTGGCTTAGTGATTATGGCATATTGTATGGTTAGCACCGAGGTGGCTTGTTAGTTATGGTGTATGCAAATATAAGCCAGGAACGTAGGTAAAAGCAAGTAAGCAACATGAATCCATTTACATATGGTGAGGCTTGCTAAGGCTTGCCTAGCAGTGGCTCAGTGACATGATTATTATTATTATTAGCTATGTCACGTCATAGCTAGTTTATGCGGCCAATGATTACATTACAGGTGTTTGAGATGGAAATGCTTGCAAACCGTCTGGTCACTGTTGCCAGGCCCTGGCAACAGTAACCAGTGACAGTTTAGGTAGCTAGATGAGCAAAGTCAAAGATGACTTAGTAAAAACACAACTGAAACCAGCAGCATGGACGTCATGATGGGTGTCATTGTTTGCTTTATCTTAAGATTAGCATTCAGTATTGACAACTTAGCTAGCCTTTTATACTGAATCTTTGCCAGCTATAGTCCATCAAATTTACAGGCTCTTAATGCAGGTCCCTGTCGGGATAGTTATTCTTGACAATTCTGTAAAGAAGCATTGTGCTATAAAATCCAACCTGTGATGACATTAATGAGGCATTTACCATTGGTCATTCCTGTTCCTATTTTCCATTTCTGTTCAGTTCCTGCTTTCCTAGTTTCAGTAGTTTGGTCTGCTTACTTACACAGATAGACCAGTTGGTGCAAAAAATATTTTTATGGATTATCATTAATTCTACTACTGGGATTAATAATCATGAATCATGTCACCTGTGTAGGATTAATGATTATGTGTGGGTTTCCCAAAGTAATAAAAAGATTATTATTAGTTGTAGCAACACATTATACTGTATACAGCTATACAAATAGTACACATAGCTACCAGTTGTCATGTTTGACAGGCCTATATAGACTAGACTAAAAGTGTACAGTGAAACTTGTAATTCTAAATAGTAAAGCCATGTAATATTGGTTGGTTATAGTGCTTAGGTGGCTTTTGGTTACAATGTTTAGTGTAAACTTTGATAGCCTTCCTTCCTATCAGTACAAGCAAGCAAGCAAGTAATCAAACAAGCAACACCAATACATCATAGCTATTCTCATATATACATGGTAGGGCTCACTAAGCTACATGTCTATACTTCTAACTAGTTAGTTAATCAGATTAAGCATCCAAAGGATACCATACACCCAAGCAAATTACTACTAATAGTAACAACTACAACAAGGAATAAGGAAAAGTGTGACATCAACAAAAAGCACCTACATTGTCACAAAACTGGTTTAAAAATGAGATCACTAAGACTAAAGAGCTGCCACAGAAAAGTATTTTGTGAAGGGTAGTGCAATGTTCTAGTCTCGCCAGCCAGCCTGTATTTTTCCTTTTGTCATTTGGTTGGGAAAAACCCAACAAAACGACAAAAGGAAAAATACAGGCTGGCTGGCGAGACTAAAATGTTGCAGTGTTGGATTATTATAACTACAGTGATAAGCATAAACAGGAAATACAGTTCCCAACCGTAAAAGAAATATTCCATCAATTCCCAAATAAACCCATATGTGAAGAAGACTTTGAAAACTAAACTTGGTAGTTCATTCATGACACACAATGGAATAAGCAGCAGTATAAATAAATCACTGATATATCAGTGACTATCATAATCTAGAGACAAGACCATAAGGAATCCTACCAGTAGCTTATCATTCTATCAAAACAAGGAAAAGCATCAAAGGACACTACTTCAACTAAAGAAAATTCATCTGATTCAATTAGTGATGTCACCAAAACAAGGAATAAGGAAATATGGTCAACACCTACAAGTGCAAAATGATGTCACAAGGAAATACGCAGAATTCTAGTGTAGCCAGTTCTCCCTGCTCTGTGTGGGAAGACATAGCAATCCTTTAGTGTGTACATGCACGTGTGCAGATGTGTAACTGTAAAGTTGAGTTTAAGTGCCTCTTCTTTCAACGATTAAGATGATGCATGTTAAAATTTTTAAGGCCATCTACACACTACAACAAATCAGATGATTAGTTCAATCAGATCATTGGAATATGACAATTTAGCCTGTACTGTTTAATTGATTAATGAGTTTATTGTTGCAGCTCTTTCCTATATGCTTTTAGGTCTTTTATGAGACCAATATGTGAATATAACATGCATGTCAAACTGTTACAGAAATATATTATGTTCATCTTAAAATCAACTTGAATGCATTGTACAGAACGTGTGGATGCTATCGTAAAATTTATAAAAAAATTCTTTTTGTAGGCTTTTGCTATTAAAGCATATCTCTTTTATGTCACGCTCCCAAATTATGCTATAGTACTGCTGACAGTGCATTGTCTACTATTGCAGCATTTCGTATTGCTTTTATGTACAATATAAACTAGAAGGTTAATATAAACTAGAAGGTTAATATAAACTAGAAAGTTTGGCCACACCAAAATCTTTTTTAGCAGTTACTAGGCAGCATGTGTTTAGTAGAATAAAGCTATCCACTCATTTTGGTGATAACAATGATTCACTTTTCCCTTGGTTAATACACATTATCACTGTACTATAAAGTACAGTGATAATGGTTCCTGTACTAGTGTTCTGTTGAAGAGGCTGAATACATGATAGCAAGAGTCCATAATAAGGGAGAATATAACTAGTATACTTTCAGGCAAAATCACTACATAACTTGGAGGGCATCCATACCTGGTAGGACAAAAGGTTTTACCATTTAGCACCTATCAACAGCACTCTACACTTATCAACACAATTCTCTATCATCAGTAAAAGTACTAGACAGATGCTAACAGCATCATGGGGTGAGCCTGAGTGTATATTTTTGAAGTATTGATGGCAGTGAAAACTATTGAAACAATGTAAGGAATTCTGGAATTGCATAAAGAGTTCATAATATTTTATGCATAATATTTTATGGAGGAGAGTGTCTAAGAATCAATATAGTCTGTGCAAAATCACTATGTACACATCTGCAAAGCTTTCATTGATGGATAGGTGTTGATAAGGTCACGTCTTTGATCTGAGAGTATTCTACTTTACCCACCTCTTTTCACGTCATTGCAGCTCTTCGACGCCGCATATATTCATGATTTCCGGCTATGCCTTCTCCTTTCTGCCTCTTCTGCATTCCTTCTGAGCCTGTACTACTTCCTCCTATGTCAAAGATGTCCTCTGTATCCATTGAATAGTTGCATGTGGCCAGACATCACTCACATGGCATAGCAGTAATCTACACTGATAACTCTTGTGAAATGAACCATATACACATACCAAATATGGCTAAGCAGTAATCTACGCGTTAAGTCCTCTGTGGAATGGATGATTACACGCACTTGTATGGACTACGTACACCGTATAAGGAGAATGGTCTGGAAGCACGTGTAAGGTATCCGCTTTATATTGTAATTTATTGTAAATGTGTCC
Organism: Dysidea avara; assembly: GCF_963678975.1. Classification (NCBI taxonomy): domain Eukaryota; kingdom Metazoa; phylum Porifera; class Demospongiae; order Dictyoceratida; family Dysideidae; genus Dysidea; species Dysidea avara. The sequence continues at coordinate 13,366,177 of NC_089276.1, forward strand.
ATTACACCGCTGACTCCCTAGTGTGGGGCTCGCTCAGGCTCGCCCCAATAAATTGTTCACAGATCAATGTCTTTCTCATGTGCTCTAGTATTTTTGTACAGGCTATATTGGCAGTTAGACACTCCCTCACTATTTTTTTTATTAAGAACATGAACTCTTAATTGCAAGGCATATTAAATTTCTTATGGTGAAATATAGACCATTGCAAACATCACAATACACAAACCATAAAGTGGCCTTATTCCATACTCTGTTCTGCTAGCTATGTATTAGCTAGAATGAGCTGACAAGATTTCTAGACTATTCAGAAACCCGAGGATGATGTGGATGAGGCTACTTATGAACTTAATTACCAAGGCTGCAGGCCGAGGTAATTAATAGTGGGTAGCCAAGCCCATACCATCTGAGGGACTCTAAATAGCGTAGACATCAATATCAACTTGTTTTAAGTACTTTTGAAAATTTTCTCTGAGCAAAGCAAGTACAAACTCTGGTGTAGTATCAAGATTCACCCTTCCAATTTGATGGTGTTATCGCCGCCCTGTGACATTGGTGAATCAAGTGGGTATGAATGCCAATAGATTTGTCTTGTCCAGAAAGTAAACTAACCAGTGGCAAACTGTAGGTACTAGCATCAAGATTTACCCATCCTGCCACAGGTTTCAGATATCAGAGATATATTGCATTAAAAACATACATGTTAGGGATATCAGTTGAGTATTCCAGACACTTTGCTAAACTGGTAGAGAATAGAGGCTATGATTTGGGTACCCAAATGCCTTGCTTGTGTGCTACAATATTTAAGAAATCTGAAAATTAAAGAGTCCTTTGAGGACAGCAAGAGTACATGTACTCTTGAGGACAGTCATGATACATGAACGGTTTGCTTGTTTGGGTACAAAATTTTATTTCATACTTGTGTACAGGGGCGATCTAGATCTTTTCTTGCAAGCATTGTCCCATGGGGTGGGGGGGATGGCCCTCCTATCCCCCCACCCTTCCCATTTCCATGTGCTTGTGTAAGAGACTAAACGTGATTTAGGTGAATACATAAATCCATGTAGCACAAATCATTGACACAGGGAATGGTTTAAGATAGGGAATGGTTTAAGATAGTACTAACTATAGCTAACCTACACAGGGAATGGTTTAAGATAGTAGCTACAACTGGAATTCTCAGATGTGCAATGTTGAAATATGTGCGTGCGCACAATTTACAATACAGCAGCCCAGAAAATAGGATCTGCAGGACCAAAGTGAATTAAAGGTTAACTATAGTTAGTACAGGATTTCCAGGCAGTAGATCATCTACCATACTAGTACTCTTGCAAGGACAACTAGCTCTGCTACTGAAAAAACTCAAAAAATTGCTCAAAGCAACTGGTCAGAGTGCATCAATTCCCATGACGATGACTAAGTACAGAGAGCGAGAACCATCATTAATGACAAAAGCATGAACAACAGTTTATTTATTTAGCTACTGATTAGTTGTTGGTGGTGTCTTTTGGTCCATACCAGTACCAGCCCACGTGAAGAAACTACCTTAACTAGGTACAGTGGAACCTCTCTTAACAAACTCCCCGAATTAAGGACACAATAGAAAAAACCTCCATAATAAGGACAAAGATTTTGGTACCTACAGGTCTGGTTAGGGGATGGGATAAAACCGGGATGGGGACGGGGACGAAAACAGTGAAAGTGGATGCTAGGGACAGGGAAATGAAGGGCTACAGTCAGAACTCCCTACTAGCTACATGCAGAGTGACAGTGGATGGATAAGACCAGGTTTCTGAGTAGTAAGTGTTCTGAGTGGTTTCCAGAAACTGGCAAGACAAGCTGAGATTGAGATACCCTAATAGAACAGTCGCCTAAATAATGCAGTCGCCCTAACCTTTATGTGCAAAATGATAATAGGTAGTCTAATTTTAATGCATCCCAAGGATCATTCCCAGACCATTGGGCCATTTATTATTATTACTGAGCAGCCAGCACTGCTGATGTGCGCAGGAAAAAAAAATCATACGTGTACATTACTTTCACAGTAAAGTGGGTGCTTTTTCATTGGGGTTTCATGGGTATGTTTTTCCAGTAGTGTTTGGATCTTTCAGCCTTGTTTACACATAATGTACAATTTATAAGTAGCAAAAGATCTTTTGATAACTGATTTTCAATCCACTTATTTAATTCCAGGGCCTAACTACACAGCCACATTATGTAGAATGGAAGGCAGCCTTAGTGTGCATGAAATGATGCATTCAGTAAATTCAAATCTCGATCCAGCTTGTTTGCCAGTTTCTGGAAGGCTGTTGCTATTATTTCGGCAGTCACGTGAATAAAAACAAAACTTAGACAAAAAAAAAAAGAAAAACACAAAATGCGTTGATTGGGAATCGAACCCGGGACCTCCAGTGCTTGAGCCCAGAGTCCTAACCATTGTGCTAAGTGGCTCCCAGCTACACACATCCCTTAGTTTCTACCTTATATGTCTCTGAGTGGAGTAACTTCTATATAATGTATATTGAAGGTGAAGAAGAAACTAAAGCTGAACCCGACCCTAACCCTAGAACTACTTTTCGCGTCCCCTAAAGTTGAATACTCAGGGCAACCTACTAGACACGTTCCCTAAAGTTGAATGCTCAGGGCAACCTACTAGACGCGTTCCCTAAAGTCGAATACTTGGGGCAATCTAATAGACGTGTGCCCTGAAGTCGAATACTCGGGGCATAGCATACAATTAGTGTGCTTGATAGTGAGAAATCTAGTGGACTACCGGAACAATAATAACTTCGTTTCTGGAAACCACTCAGAAACCAGGTCTTATCCATCCACTGTCACTCTGCATGTAGCTAGTAGGGAGTCCTGACTGTAGCCCTTCATTTCCCTGTCCCTAGCATCCACTTTCACTGTTTTCGTCCCCGCCCCCGGTTTTACCCCTCTTGATCCCCGTCCCCGTTTTACCCCACCCCCTGGTTAGTACATTTTTTTTACCTCTGAAAGAGGAAAACCCCTGTATTGCAGCATAGGTCCTGCAAAGGACGAGGTAAAGGATCTATGACTACAGTAAAAAGTAGACCGCAAAAATGCTGGGTCCAAAATGTCCGTAATAGAGAGGTTCCACTGTACTTACCAAACCAGTTATAAACAAGAAGAGTACATTTATGGGTATACCTAGTAAGTTGTTTGCACCTGTCTTCGAATTCACAGTCCTCACGTTTCGAACTCATTTAGTCTGTCTGGGGTGTCTCGTGATCCCGCAAAAACGGATGTCACTCTCATGATTATCACCGGAACCTCGCTATAATGATTATCATCGGAACCTCGCTCTCAATCTAGTCCTATCACTCACCCAGCCATGACAGCAATATACTGTGCATACGCAGCCACACTTTGAGTCGTAGTGGACACCGACCGTGATGAGCAGAATAGGGCTAATGCACTTGTCAATTTCATCCCCCACCCCCCAGCCCCGGGGCGTCCCCACACCCCAAGTGGGGATTTGAAATTGCTTCTTGTCCCCACCCCTGGGGAAATTGACAGTTCTCCAATTCACTGACCGATTTTCGGTAGTTGCATTTCTAAACAATTAAATCATACTCACTATAATTTTACTAGCTACTAGTCTCGCGGCGCCCAACCCTAAAAATAGGGTCTGGTGAAACTGTGTACAAAAAGTTTGGCGCTACCGGAATCAGGGGCGGATCCAGAGTTTGGAAAGAGGGGGGGCACCTTTCTGAAAAACAGTTGAAGACCAAAAAAAAAAAAAAAAAGGTCACGACAATAATAGCTAGTTATCCTTACCAACTATATCACGTCTGTTATGTAAAATAAAATCCTATTTATAGCTTCATAGGTAAGCTACACTGCCTCATGAACATTGTGACTGCTTTATTAGAGTAATTGACTGCTCTATTAGAGTATCTCGATCTTGTATGCAATTTCTTGAAGGGGGGGCATTTGCCCCAAATGCCCCATCCTGGATCCGCCACTGGGAATGTTGGAAGCTCCAATCAGATCGCTCCATTTCAAATTGATTATGATCAGTATGACGAACTATTTGCTTCTTTCAACATCCGAAACTGTACTCGACTTACTGCTCTCTCTCACTCATCTGGTACTAGCAGTGGATGGCTCAAAGCTATTCCTCAAGTCTCCCTTGCTCTGGCTATTCCTGGTCCTGAGTTTGTTGTTGGCCTTCGTTTGTGGCTCGGAATCCCTCTATTTCCACTTTCCCCATTATGTGTGTGTCTTACTTCCATTGACCAATTTGGTGACCATCTTCTAGAATGTTCTCATGGTCCTATGAGAATTCGTCGCCATGATGCTCTAGTTGACATTGTTTGTCATGCTTTGTCCCAGAGTCACTCAGGAGCTTTGAAGGAACAGCGTGTTTCTTATGAAGATAATTCTCGCCCAGGTGATGTGTACCACCCTGACTTTCAGCATGGTCGTCCAGCTTATTTTGATGTGTCTGTTCGTAGCACTACCCAGCCTTCTCACATTTCTTTTTCTTCTTCTTGTGTTGAAACTTTTGGTTTTTGGTCACCATTTGCGCTTCAGACCCTTCGTACCATCGCTGAACGCACCACAGCCAGAAGTGGTGCATCAACCAAACAGGCTCATAAACATTTGTTACAACAACTTTCAGTTTCTTTATGGACGAACAATGCCCGTATGATTTTACGGTACTGGGCTTTGCAGTGTGAGGACTCTGATTTTCCTTTCCCCAAACCCCTGTTGTATTGTGTTTGTAGTTTAGTTGTAGAGTAATTTGTATTGTATAGGCAATAATAGAGTGTGCTTAACCGGTGATTACTTCAGTGTATGAACTGCTGTGAAGATGAAACTTGCTATGGGGTTTGTCAATAGGCTGAACTATTATGAAATTTTAGAATGTGCATAAACTTTGCAGCTTTTTAAGATTTTAAGTGCATAGCTATATGCAGAAGATTTTGAAAGTTTAAACTTCAAGTCTATTGGTAAATAATAAATAAATAAAAAGTTCATTCATGACACATGATGAAAATAAGCAGCAGTATAAATATAAGCTAGAGACAAGACGGTAACCACTAGCATAGTACCAATTACAGTTGGAAAAAATGGCAGCAACTGGTAAGATTTGATGGGTAGATTAATAGAAACACTATGCCATCTACCTGTATATTATCATAAAATATAGGAATACAAGGCCAGACATCATCGATTGAATTAAGGTTCAAAAGCACCAGAAAAAAATAATCTTGTTTCATTAGTAACCATCAAGTCAAGGAATAAGGAAAAGTATCAAAGAGTAAATTAAGTATCAAAGGACACCAGAGAACTTCATCTGATTCAATTAGTGACCACCAAAACAAGGAATAAGGAAAGGAAATATGGTTTCAATTATCAGCACCTACAAGTGCAAAAATGATGTGACAAGGAAATACTCTTTTGATTATGTAAGGTCCAAGTGTAGCCAGTTCTCCGTGTGCTGTTGTCTTCCCCTGTTCAGTGTGGGAGGACATATCCTTTACATGCTGTACATGCATGCGTGCAGGTGTGTAACTGCAAAGTTGATGTTAAGTACCTTTTCTTTCAACTTCTTGCTCCCCAGAGATGGATTAAGGTGATGTCACAAATTTAAGGCCATTTACATACTACTCAATCAAGATCATTGGAACATGGCAATATATTACATTGGTTAACAAGTTTATTGTTACCGCCCTTTCTGCCTTGCTGTTGTTTTCAGGTCTTTCGTGAAACCAGCATGTGATTAAGGCATGGTCAACTGTTGTTAAACTGTTACAGAAATATATGTTTGTCTTAAAATCAACTTCTCAGAATGTATTGTACAAAACTTGTGGATGCTGTCGTAAAATAAAAATCTTTTGTAGGTTTTTGGACATTTCTGCTAAAGCATATCATATGTCAGAGTTCCATATGCTATATAGTACTGCTAACAGTGCAGTCCTTACTATTGCAGCATTTTATATTAATTTAAGAGCTTTTATATACAAGAAGGTTTGGCCACACCAAAATATTTTTTGCAGTACTAGGCAGCATGTGTTTAGTAGAATAAAGCTAACCTCTCATTTTGCTTTAAAGTGACAAGTGATAACAATGATTCATTTTTTCCATGATTAACATCTTATTGTATGAGCCTTATCCGAAATTATGTCACAGATATAAAAATGGCCGCTGTAGTGTGGGGACATTCTTAAAATTTGTATGGGCAACTATTGGGAGAAAGTTTTTGAATGGGAATATCTCAGCCAAGATGGAAGATATCGAGCTCTAACCAGCAGGTATGGTTATAAATTAGCTGAAAGAATAGGAATCTAGTGTTGTTTTGAAAATCAACCGAAATTGCTTCTGCGCACTTATTGTATTGTCTTAAAGCCATACCCACTAGTTAGAGTTCGATATCTTCCTTCTTGGCTGAGATATCTCTGTTCAAAAATTTTATTCCCATAGTCACCCATACAATTTTTACAAACGTCCCCACACTACAGCGGCCATTTTATGCCTGTATGTAATTTCGGATAAGGCTCATTAGCAAAGCTTACCCAAGCTCAGGTGCATGATTGGCCTAATTTGGGAAAATATTGGGCAGCCCAGAACGTGGCTGAGTGAAGTGCCTGACCAAGTTAGTGCACAGCATTCTGCATTAATATCATGATCTCATCACCATAGCTATTAAGTAGCGAGCATAATTCTGGTCAAGCAGCTTCACTGCACCCTGTTAGTCCTGGGTTACCGGGTGTATGCATGTATGTCCAAAAGGGTGGGTTTTTGGCATGATGGGTTGTTATTCAACTGATAGAGCTGGATAGAATCTGTGACTCCAATGCTTTCGTCAGCACCTTGAGTTGAGTGTGCACATGCATAGCTATAAATAGTAATGTTGCATGGTGTACATGACCCATTGTCCCCCCTTTACCTCCCATTATGATCAATGATGCGAGCTAGGGTTGAAGCGAGCGTCCCGGCAAAGCTGGGCCAACCCTAGCTCGCCTCAAACTCACCCAAAATTTACCTTCATACAACTATAGTGTGTTTGATACTCGAGTTATGGGTGACACTGTGGGACGAATAGTACCGGACGAACAGGACCACGCGATCCGTACCGGACAAATAGCCTGGTGAAATCAGCATCCGGAACTGGACGAATAGCCACTACGAATATAGTAAACAACCACAGGGTCCACAGGTTACTAACTATTTAGTTACCCTGCCACAAGATTTAGTAACCACAGATATCAAAGGAAATATTGCATTAAAAAACATATTATGGGCCTAAGCTGAGTATTCCTGGAACTTTGCTGAAAACTGGTAGGATATGGAAGCTAATTAGGCTCTGATTTGGGTACCCAAATGGTGCTACAGTATTATTATATGAAATGTGAAAGACTCCTTAGAGTACGGTTATGATACTTGCACGATTTGCTTGTTCTGGTACAAAATTTTGTCTAAAAACTTTTCATACATGTGTAAAACAGAAGATTGAAGAGACTAAATGTAATATAGGTGAACATTTAAATCCAGCACAAACCATTGACAGTGAATGGTTTATTAAAGATAACACAATTAGAATCCTTAGATGTGTAATGTGTACACTGAATTCATAAAAAAATAGATCTGCAAGACCAAAGTGAAGTAAAGGTTTATTTATTTATTACCAATTATAGCTATAGACATTGGAGGTTAGCTATACACAGGGGCGGGCCCCCCCTTCATATTTAGGCTTTACTTGGTCAATATGCTGAGTATTATAATGAAATTTTGTCTTAGCATAATTATATGATCACTAATAATACAAATACTCATAAAACCACCTTATAAATATCTTTCCAAGGTATTATCAGTGGATTTATGCTAAAGTTTATGCAACAAGGACCTGGATCAGCATTGGAGGTGTACAAGATCGAGATACTCTAATAGAGCAGTCAGCTAACTACTCTAATAGAACATTCACTGGAACCATGTAGTTGGTTCTATTATGGAATTTTTCCAAATCTGCCTGCGCCTATACATACAATGAAGTACATTGGTCTGTTTAAAGGGCTTCATCCATCTACTTGTGTAGTTATTATGTATGACAATACTTAATTAAGGTACACAATTACCATTGAAAATGCTCTCAGATTCAATCTTGTATTGTTCAAATTTCAAAATTTTCCACTTTCAACATTCTTATTCTAACATGCACCTATTCAGTGTTATGCAATTGTGAGAGGGGTGCATCATGTACTTGGTTGTCTGTACCTACCCAAACTTTTCCATTAGCAAAATGCTTCAGAGAGCCATACCTATAATCTAAAGGCAGTCTATAAAATATCTACAGGCAGAAAATATTATGAATTTTATGTGGAAATGTCTCCAAATTGCAGTATTTTAGCATCTATTTTTCAAAATTTTCCTGGGGGGGGGCATGCCCCCAGACCCAGTATGCTTTGCATGCTGGGAAGTGTGCTTTGCATGCTGGGAAGTGTGCTTTGCACCAGCGTTGAAATCGGGTCACTACTGCTGACCCACTGATGCTATCCGGGTCAGACCCGGATTTGACCCAGATTAATTAAAGCCGTGGCGTGCGATAAGAGCTATGTTTCTGCTAGTCTCGAGCGAGACTACGTTTTGAGCGTTCGATTCGTGTTGAGTAAATTGCAACTTCAGCCTAGCTGTAGGTTGAAGACCAAAAGAAAAAAAAAGGTCATCACCTACTGACAATAGCTACCCCTCACCATAGATACCCTCAGTTTCGTGCTACATACTGCACTTACTAATAAATGGGTGTAGCTGAGCGTATGTTGGTAACGCGATAAGTGGGTGTGGCTCACGAAAGAGCTACGCGATAGCGTTTATAAGTTTCCACGTCGTCAAACGAACAATTTCGTTTCTTCTCACGTGATCCAATCCGGGTCGGACCCGGAGAAAATGTGACCCGATTGACCCGATCCGGTTTCAACGCTGCTTTGCACACCTCTACTCAAGAGATTAGTACCTTGAGTTAGCCCCCCCCCCCCCCCCCCCCCCCCTTTTATAAATCCTAGATCCGCCCCTGATACAGTAGTTAGTAGCTACACCATATTGACAAGCACACACATGCACACGGCGCACGCACAGACACAGACAGAACCTTCGAGAAAAAGGCATAACAACAGTTGCACATAATGGTGGTATGGCGCGGCCGCCCCTTCGCTTTCTCCTTCCTACAAGCGAAGGGGCGGCCGCGCCAGACTAATCAGCACCAGTCCGCGGGAAGAAACTACCTTAAGGTACTGTTGATTTCAGTTTCGTTTGAACACTTCCGTCCGCGTTACAAGTTCCGCGTTACGTTTGAGGTGAAGCCAAAACCTTTTTTTCAACTTAGCTGTGATAGTGTCACACTGACTTCTGATAGCTAACTGATTGGTAGCTACCATGATTGAGTTTGTACATTAACAAATATATATATATACCAACCCGTAAATATAGTTACGGTTTTTTTACTTTAAAAACCGCCACGGAATAGCTAACTCGCGGCGCTGACGGAATGTTCAAACGGAACTGAAATCAACAATACAGTTGTACTTAGTCTACTTATAAAACCAGTTTGTGTGGTCATACAGTGAACAAGTACAGTACGTTTATGGGCATACCTCGTAAGTTGTTTGCACAGTATCGCCCTGCCTCCCGTTTCAAACTCATTAATGTTTGTGTCTCGTGATACCGGCAAAAAGCACACTCCTACGAGCGCACTCCTATGATTACAAATAATTATATTCTTCAGGATCGCCGGGACCTCGCTCTCAATCTAGTCCTATCACCAGCCGTGCTCATCCAGGCACCACAGCAGTACCTTGCACATTATCTACTCTGCGTACGTGTAGCCTAGCTAATTGAGTCGTAGTGGACACCTACCGTGATGAGCGGAATAGGGCAAAAAGCGAGACACAAGAAGACTGATCATCAGATCGATGATCGGATTAATGCCATCACGCAATCACATGATATCTTAGTATCTACCCTTCCTATCAGCCACGGCAGTATTCTTAGTTCACTACACGATGGGGGAGTGATCAGTGCTACATTTCTGCGTGCGATACGTATTGAGCCACTGAGTAGAGACAAAGTGAAACTGCTGCTTGATAACGTTATCCTGAGAGATTTGAAGAATGGTAAAACAGACTCGTTTGATAAACTGACAATGGTGCTGGAAGGAAGCAATAACCCCGTAGCAGAAAAACTTGGGGGGAGCTTAAGGGAAAGAAAAATAGACAGTGAACCACTGCCACAATTGAAGATTGAATACAGTAAGTTGTACATGCGTGTAGCTTAATACACCTATCAATGTTAAACCCACCCCCCCCCCCCCCCAGTATGGGAAGGGTGAGGATATAGTGGGGATTTGACCTAGTAGAATTCTCCAACCTGGGGGTAAGGCCATCTTTATTATATTGCTTGTTTCCTGTCACCCAATGGAACAAAAACTGATGTAGGTGGGAGGTGATTATTAATTATACACTTGACTCCTGTTATTTCAGTCTCTAACTACTCTATTAGAGTATCTTGATCTTGAAGGCTGCCAGGTTTGTACACCTATGTACCCTGTGGAAGAAGAGTGGAGGGACTTCCGTCCTTCTACAATGTTTATACGCACAGCTAATGCATTTACCTTAAAACATAGTCACTCTATGCCTCTTCCATCAAGAAATAGTGCATTCACGTGATCTATAATCAAATAATTAAAATTTGGTGCAGTTACCTAAAAAGTGATGCGGGCGGTGACAGGAAACAAGGAATTTAATAATGATGGCCTAAACTGTTAGGTCAAATCCCCACACCTATGACGTGAGGATAAGAAGGGATTTGACACGGAACTTTGGTTTTATCACATGCCACAAATAAGAATTGTCCAAATTCCCCACCCTCGGGCATGTTTTAAACTTCACATCCCTTCCTAAGGCCAGGAAAATTTGATTATTTGTTTCTCATCCCTGCCCGCATCCCTCTTTACCCCACCGCCTTTAATTTCATTATTGCTGCTATCAATCACATGCACACGTATTTTGGTGCTAAGAAGGTTGGCTATTATTTTACAGCAAGCAAATGTCACTTGCACCTCAGAAATGGTGGTAAAACATAAGTATTAGTTCTTAAAAGGCTTTAGCTAACCTTTATAGTATGATTTGGAGTATTAACAATGAATAATGAAAAATGACCTCCCACCCACATGGAAATCCAAATTTTTGTGGATGAGAATTGAGTAATCAAGTTTGCTTGGCGTAAATCCTGACATTTCCCATTCTGGGGGGAGTGGGGCTTAAAATTGATAGGTCTATAACAAACAGCTAGCGATAATGTGCTCTACAGATGCCAAAACTGCCGGAGATGCTATCCATAACATGCACTTGGAGTTAATTGATGGCATTCCGATTAACCTACTAATACCAAAACTGAGACAAGCAAATGTCATCACTGCAGATGACCAAGGATACTTGGAGAAAATCACCACTGATGCAGATAAGACAGGCTACCTGCTGGATGAAAAGATTCTTAAACAGTTGCAGGATGACAAAAAACAACTATTTGAAGGATTGTTACATGCAATGAAGGACTTTGATGACCTTATCTGTAAATCTTTAGCTTTTCAACTACAAGTTGAGTGTGGCATGATATGTGCTCCTTCCCCAGATGCCATGATTTGTCCAGGTGATATTATGACTTAGGTACATAGTGCCATTAAGACAATATTTTTTTTAGTAAAAGATTTGGATGATGATGATGATGATGATGATGAAGGCAACGAGTATTTACTACCAAAGGCCCCTATTGAAGGAAGCAATTTATATTATGCAATACAGCCGTGGATCTATGCTATATGTCGCATTAAGTGAGTAACTATGTACACGTATACACTATACTCTTTCGTATCAATTTTATCAGCTTTGAAAAAGGTGGCCATGCTAGTGGTTTTGTTGGCACTTTGACCATCAATGAAAGCACTGTAAATATGTTGGTCACCAACCATCATGTTTTTCAAAGTTTGCACCAAGCTCGTACTGCAACTTACGAGTTTGGCTACCATCAGGAGAAGCCTGATGATCCATCTTTGCAGCCAAAAATGATAACAGGAGAGGAACTTATACCTGAGGATGCAAAGGTTTACATTAATGAAAAGATCTCTCAAATGCCTCATGTGAGTGTTATTATGATATAGCCTATCTATGTATGCACTAACAAAACATATACAACTAACGTCTAGCTATGAAATAATAAAATAAGTGTACGTTGCAGTGTTGGCTCATGTTTGTACATTAGCTACATATGTCAGTGTTATCATATGGTATGCTAGTACTGTGTAACAGATGTCCCCTGAAATAAAATGGCAGCCTCCAAAAATGCTATCATAAAATTGTCATAAAAATACTTGCATGGCAACCAGTTCATGTGTACACACCTGGATTTGATTTCACGGCTGATTATGCTGGCAGAGTCTAGGTATAGTAAGGTGACCAAAAGCATCAAGAACAATACCAGCATGGTAGGGACGATATTCAGTTTAATTAAAATGTTCAATCTGTGCACCTGAAAGAAAGTAAATACTGAACACAATTCATATTATTACTGCATTTGATATTTAAAAGCACATCAATTCTTGATTGGTGTGTTTGAGATGTGGCCTTTCAGTAGCTACAATATGTACATCATTTTGTCCTCATTTGTGTCCCATTTCTTTCAAGTAGATGTTGATTTGTAGTAACATGTCATTGCTTCAGTGCTTTGTAGTGTGACTGGATTGATTACAAAGGTACTTCTCATACTGCTCTTCACTTAATTGTAATGGGTAGAACATAGTTGAAACTGAAGCAGAATGGCCACTTCGCGTTTACTCTTGTTGTGTATTCAGCCGTAATTTCCGTAGTGTCTAAATCAATTCCAGAGATGCTTCTCATATTTTTAATGGGTGGGACAGTAAATATTAAGCAGAATTGCCACTTCACATTTAATAATTGAAAGTTGGAGCATCCATTTAGTCACGCAATTCAGTCGTGTAATTTATTTTTAATGTGTCTAGCACCATTCTTTCCTTTGATGCGATGTTATGAGATGTTTTACTAGTAATGAATTCTGCAATTTTGAAAAGCATTAAACAAAATAGGATCAATGAAACAAGGGAGGTCATTGATCTGCTATACTAGTGGACACTTAGTCCCTACTTCAGCCATGGCTATACACTAGCTGAAATAGGCCTAGCTGCAGGTGTAGATGACAATTATTATTTTGTTGCTCTTTATTTCTATATGATCCCTACTCAAATTAGAATTTCTAATTACTTATACAAACAAAATTCACGACAAACAGTTAATTCATTTGCTAAGTGCTAATTAAGTGCTATAACAAGGGTAATTATCACCTCACATGCACCAAACCCTTACTTTAACCATGGCAGTTTATTGCTATCAAGTACATACAAAGCAAAATTAAGGGATCATAGAAATCAAAAAGGTAGTAAAACAAGGCATAATGTATTTGTATGAACACACACACCCCAACCATCAATGAAGTGGTCATTTCACTTCATTTTCAGCTATATATTCAGCCCATTACAAAGAATTACAAATGAGGAATAGAACAAGAAGTGCCTCTGCAATCAGTCCCGTCACTATGAAGAATACAGTTGAATTTCTTTACAAACATAGGGAAGCCATCATGCACTACCGCAAATTAACACCTTTTGCTGTCAGTGAAAAGAAATGGGACACAAATGAAGACAAAGGTAAGTCCATGATGCATGCATTGTATGTGCTGCGGTATGCAAAAAGGTATTGTCAGGCTGGAGCGATGTCTAACAATGAAAAACATCAGACTTACATAAACAGTTATTCAGTTATGCCTGTCTTAAGTCATCAGTTATTTGGTCAGTCAGCAGAAAATTCCACTGAATAAAAAAATTGTAACAGCCTATATTGGAAGCTATATTATTCATTGTACTTGTCCCTAATATTCAGGCTGTAGGACCAGGTGTCCTAGACCTTCAGCACTTGTGCTGTAAAGCATTAATAAATAAACTAGTGTCCATTTGGTTCTACTTGGGGTACTTAGAGATGAGTCACTCTCTAGAATTTCTATGGATATAATTATATGAAAATAACAAGGAGAAAACATCTTGACCACCTGGTAGACTCCTGTAAGCGTTTGAGCGTAAATCGGATGACTGCAGGTTCGAGGCCACCTAGGTCCAGTTATGGATTTTTTTCTCCTTTCTGCAACTTTTCAAACACACCTTATGTAACTAATGTCATTGAGCAGGCTGTAGGACCAGATGCCCTACAGACCTTCAGCACTTGAGCTGTAAAGCATTAATAAATAAACTAGTATCCATTTGGTTCTACTTGGGTTACTTAGAGATGAGTCACTCTCTAGAATTTCTAACATGAAAATAACAAGGAGAAAACATCCTGACCGCCTGGTAGACTCCTGTAAGCGTTTGAGCGTAAATCGGATGGCTGCAGGTTCGAGGCTACCCAGGTCCAGCTATGGAATTTTTCTCCTTTCTGCACCTTTCAAACACACCTTATGTAGCTAATGTCATTGAGCAGGCTGTAGGACCAGGTGCCCTACAGACCTTCAGCACTTGTGCTGTAAAGCATTAATAAATAAATAAATTCTGTACATTGGTTGTCATACGTAGAAGATTTCAGGTGTATTTTTATATAGGGTTCTAAATTAGGGTATGATGCTCTTGACTACTTCATTGTGGAAGTGAAAGAAGAAATATTGCAAAAAGCTACTTTCTTTAGCAAGATGGATGGCAAAAAGTATTCCGTTGATAGTTGCAAGTTTAACTTGGATGAGCATTTCTCTCTTCCTGCCAATACCAGTTGGAATGTGTCAAAACACATTATCTCTGTATATCACCATCCTGATGGAAGAGTTCTAAGCAAATCCACCCAGCTGTGTAGAAGATGTGGTAAGTAACTACTGTGGAACATTTGTGTAGAGATTTCACTACTATTTACGTACAATTCCATATGAAGTTGCATACACTTTTTATTGCTCAAAGTGTTAACCATTGTTCATCTGAGTTTACACTGTATGTAAATACATGTAGTTGGCAGGCAGAGAAAATATGGATGTCTTGGCTAATTTTAGTTTGCTATGAATTTTGCCAGGGCATATAGTTTTCTCCAATATGTGCTTCTGTGTTTGAGGAGGAAGACATTTTCAATAAAGAAAGATTGTTAGTACAGTAGGACCTCCATTATCCAAATACCTGTGTGCCAGTTTAATCATAAAAGTGTTTAGATAACTGAATTTATTCGAAGAAATGAAGGCCATTCATTTTTATACAGAGTAATGTTCAAATACTCTAATAGAACATACACTTACTCTAATAGAACGTCCAACTAATAGACAAACATTCTAATAGAGCAGTCACTTATACTGTTCGGATAATCGAGGGTTTGGATAATTGAGGTCTTCTTTCATGACCATAACATAAACAAACAAGTATAGCTCAGAAACCTATCTATACGGAGATGAAACAAAGATTTTTGAATGGTTGAATTCACAAACTACAGTACTGAGATGATAAAACTTTTTGTGTAACTTGCATTTTTGGGTAGGTAAAAACAGTGGACCCAGGGACCAAGGACTTGGATCAGAGACCAGTGAGGATTCTACAGGATTTTACTGATATTTATGTAATTTATGATGTTTATATACAGTCTTTACCTTGTACTAACTAGTGTAACTCTACAGGTTATGGTAGACCATTTTTCTGTCACAGCACATACCAATAAGTGCCTACTCCCAAACTTCTTCACTAATCCATCATTTGTCTGCAGTTGTTTATTGCATGAACTTTGGTTTAGATGTCAACTTATTTTAGGGGAGAAGCTTCTTCAGTGAAGTGCTGGCCTCATGCTTAACATAGGGCATGAAACTGATGCCTTTGACTGCCGCAAGTTAACTGATTGTGGTCAAAGACCCAAATCACTAGATTCATCATCCATTTACTTGTGTGGCCAATGTTAACCAGCTGCGAGCTAAAAACCAAAGTCCAGAATAAGTGCTTATATTGCACTTAAAAATTCTAATGGATAAGTACCGTGTAGTGCTTTAGCTATACAATTGTGAGTGATTGTGACATGCAGAGTATGTAGGGTAAAAGTTAGGAAATTGATAAATGTGACCAGATTTGCGAAAAGGGGTATCCAATACTATGAACTTGGGAGACCATAACTCACTGTTCAGTTAACATATAAACCTGAAATTTTCTCCATCCATTAAGCTATGGTGGTACCCACCTCTGACCTAATTTCAATTCAATAGCTTGTACCAATCTTAAGGTATTGATCATCAAAATTGGTAAATTGGATGTGTGTGGAAGACCCCTTTTCACAAATCTGGTCACAAATATCATCACAATCCAGGTTCCTTGCAGACCCCCAGTTCTCGGTCCTTGGTCTCCAGGTTCATTAATATGGCTGTTTTTACCCATACACGTGTGTACATCAATGGTTTTCTAATATTTGGTCTCATGCGTATATAGACTGAGTATTTTTACACTGCAGCTTAGCACAGTAGGTAAACTTAAGAGCTTAATAATATAAGCTAGTGCCTAACTGTGGAAATTAAATATCAGAGGACTTTTGAATAAAGTAAAATAGCATACCAGTGCTTCTTCTTTTGCTTACAGTCACAGTGAAGTAGAAGCCAGTTAAACACTGCATGTGCAAGTAGCTGCAGAATATCTAATTATTGTCACCTTGGTGTCTGCCCTTAGGTGATAACAATGGTATCTTACTCATTTATCATAACTCTATAGCTACTTTATTTCTGTATACAGATTATTTATTGCTCTACTTGTGCGATACTGAGGAAGGATCATCAGGCTCACCAATTGTTAAAACAACAACAGATAAACAACGCCATGTGATTGGTTTACATCGTGGAGATATTGAATTGAATACTGAGAATTATAACTTTGGCTTCACCATGAGTGCTATAATCAATGACATCCATAAGAAGCATCCTAAATATGGTGTGTTATAAAATATGTAAGGAGAGGTACTGCTTATCATTTGTGTTTTCTGCAGTTACCAAAGATTCAAAGCCAGATTTTGCTCAGAAGATTAAGAGAAGCTTCCAACCAAAGAAATAAAATAATTATAGTTTTATATATTTGCAGTTTTTTATAGTTCCAGGAAATTTGTGTATTTTACTATACTGTTATAGGTGTATAAAATGTTTTATGTCATCACAGCATATCCTAGAAACTACAGTTAAAAATAGCACTTAGAACAGGCATGGTCTGTATTCAGTTTGAACAGCTAGTCCTATAAAACTTAGACCAATACACTGTCAAGTATATTATTTATACTAAAGTGTCTGAGTTGAAGGTAAAACTACCTGTAATTTTGACTGCAGCATGCAGGGAGTAATGATTCAGGTATTACACACATATGTCTAGAACTTAACATGCATTTTATATGGTATGCCTTGATGATATGTTTGATTCAGTTTGAGGTCTCTAATACATAATATGTGGCTGAATTTGATAAAGCAAGTTATAGGCTTCCACACACTCTACTGTTTTGATTTTGAAGCACCATAACTCAATGTATGGGATTCAAATTTGGACCTGGTATTTTACAATGCTATGGAAGAATTTGAATGGTGTGAAACTTTTAGTTCAATAGCTTACTAAATAGCCAAGTTACAGTTGGTTAAAGTCAGAAAATTGGATGTGTGTGGAAGCCTCACTGCATGTGTACATGTGCACTTCAAAAAAAAACTACACTTTCTTTGCTGTCACGCAGACATACAGTGAAACCTGTATATTAAGGACACCTTGGGACTGACCAAAAGTGCCTTGAATATCAAGGTGTCCTGCAGCTGATTTTCCAAGTCAGTTTACATGCTAAGGAATACTTTGGGAACATCAAGTGTCCAGAATACTCATTTTTTTCAAGTGTCCTGATTAACAGGTTCCACAGTTCCACTGTACTCCTGTGAATACAGATGCTGTAGTCATATATACAGTGAATTAGACACTGATTAGATCTACACATCTTTGTCAGAATTTCACACATTATAGTGGTATAATTGATCTTATTTTTGTGCACAGAGTGATAACAAATTTGTAGGTTTTGCAATAAAAAAGGGTTGTATCGAACACAGATCAATCTCAGTGCCTTAAACATCTATATTACTAGCTGCATAAAAATTTATTATGGTCAATATGCTGAATGCATTTATTTGAACCAATAATATAATAATGGTGAAACTATATAATATTTCATGACAGAAAAGTGCTAGTGTAGTGCATGGTCTTTCATGTTGGGCTTAATCAGCTTTGCTGTCTGCCCTTTCCCCAAAACTGATTACTATACATGCATGTTCCTGGGGAACACCATGCACTAATCAATCATATCACTCCAGTCAGAAAGATCATTAACAATAACAACTTTTGCCATTGCTTCCTGTTAAAAAAATTAGTCAATCATGGATGTAGACCACTCTGAATCTCGTAAGCATGAAGTTTGAGTAAGAGCCTTTTGTGCGGTACATGGTGCTGACTTGTCTACTCAAACTCTGTGTCTTGATATCAAGTATTAGCTGTCAGTAACTTTTTCTTTGAATACACAGAACTTATATATCACAATTGACGATGATATATCTCGGAACAAATTATCACATGACATCATCATAATTGTCGCCCAGCTTTATACATAAAACAGGTACTACAGTGTTTAACCTTAAATTTGTATCTAAAACGTGAACTGTGCAGTGTTATTGTAATATTAACTACATGGGAAATATACAAGTTGCTATTATGAACACATAAACTGAGTGTATCACTACATGTTGAAAAATACTATAAATGCACAATAGTCACTCATTAGTAGCCAATCCAGTATTTCAATGTAGCATCTGTAGGGATAATTGAATATTATAATGGTCAAATTTGTAAACAGAATATTATAACTTAGTGGGTATGTACCACCACAGTCACACAGTCCAGAAATACTGATATGCTCCAATAATACAGTCAGCTCTCGAGCATGCTCTTGAAACTTTTGCCATAATAAGCTTGATTTTTTTTAGCATTACCATGTTTTCAAAACATACTTGGCTTAAGCTTAATTGTAGCAATACTGTTTGTGGTGGTTTGAAAGAAATTAGAGTAACAATTACAGCGCTGTAAAACAAAAAACAAAAAAATAAAAATAATAAATAAATAAAACAAGTAAAATCATGGGCTAAAGTATATTCTAATGGAACAGTCACCACAGTTAAAGAATGCACAGTTCAAACCAGGGGCCTCCATATCTAACATCCGAACAATTACAGTTTTCACATCTCACTTAATTTTTGCTTTATAAATGAAGTTCTGGGTTACCTGGCAGGCAGCTAGAGCTATAACACAAAAACAGAGAAGGGACCAAGGAGCTATGCACACATGAATATTACATTTTCTACCTTCCTGTTTATATACCCACAGTGTGGTATGCCGGCTTTCTTGACTGCACAACTGAGTATCATGTGCCTTGATGGCATTAATTTGTTGCCATTTTATTATTTTAATGTTCTCCATTACAATGTCTTACTTTCCATGGATGGTGGTGTTCCCCTTTCATGTGTTTCACTATATCTGATGTCAAAACACCATGATTCTGCTCCTTCTTCTTCGTGTAGCCAGTGTGTATGGCTATCAGGTGTAGGGAGTTGCCTTGTTCCTTGAAGATTGGTGCACCTCCACTACCAGTACCAGTATCCATTCTATACATCAACTTGGCAGACTCTTTGGGTTTAGCTATAAGTGCAGTACTTGAATTACAACACTACAACATGGAAGGCACACGTAGGAGCCTTAGCAACGCATGCAGTGACTGCTGTCTTATTAGAGTATTTGACTGTTCTATTAGAGTGACTATATTTGTATACGATGCATACATAATATGGGTGTTTCATGACCATATGTAGTATGTTTTTGCACATGTTGAATAACAATGGTATTAAAGCTATTCTATTTGAACATGCATCTAAAAACTCCGACTTACAAAATCAGTAGCGTAAAATTAGTTATAGTAGAAAGTCATTTACAAATACCAGCAGAGGAAAAGGACTCCTTACTTAGCAAACAATATCCATAGAAAGTACATTGATTAAATTTTTGGTAAACTTATAGCCTACAACCAAGCTATAAGAAGAGACTGTGTTGTTGTAGACATTTTTGGAATGCCCTTTGCAATTGGATGACTCAAAACTGAAACTACTGTGAACACATGAATCAACGGTCTATTGGACCAAAAGACACATCCATTTCAAGGGAACAAACTAAAGGTAGTATGCAAACAATTGAAATGCCTACAAACCATGAGTGCAGACACCATCACATAACTTCATGATGGGTATCTGTTGGATCATTGAGAGGATATGATCCTTGCCAATTGGGTCAATAGTGCTGCTCATTTGGATCCCTTGAATCCTCAGTGGTGCACTTGGATCACCAGAATATGTCACTTCATCTAACTGTTGTGGTACTACTTTCACAGCAGTGTAGTTCAGTTCCTATAAAAACTAGTGCAGTGACATGACAAAATGCTTAGCTTGTACTATACCTTGTCAGTCCAAAACCACTGACTCCTAGAACCAACATCAAAGAGCTCGGCACCACTATAAGGCTTTGGTTTGTGTTTATTATTGATATAATTGAATAGGAAGTGGCTGCTCTTGGCAGTATTTCCATCAGGTATGGCTTCATGGCTTGTAATAATCAAAAATTCTTCTTTATCTTTCAATTTAAGTTTTCCAACAAATCCAGTAGCTCCATCAACCCTATAGGAGTTACACACTACAGTTTTGAAATTCCACTAGAGTCTATTGTGTTTGAAATGTTGATGTTCCCTTTCTGTATAGCCTAGGTGTTTATTTTCATGAATCAAATGTAGTATCAGAGAATAAGAGGTATAGACTTTACAGTAACCTTACACTATATGATATGTCTGAGAGAATGTACCTGATACAGGACACACATGGATTTGATTATCATTTTTTACGTTTCTTATAACAGCGCATTTATGTGACAATACTATTTTGCTTCAGGATGTGCCATTTTAATGATTCTTGTAGCAGTTTGAATCATAGATGTAACCATATTAAGTTATTCACCTTTTATGAGTTAAGTGAACTTCTAGTGCTCATGCATAGCCGGCAACTATTGCTTTTAACCCATTAATTTGGATTATAAAGCCATACAATTTTGTTCTGTATTTCTTGACCACTCAAATCACTCTTGATTTACAGCATTTACTTAAAGAAAATACTAGTGTATTACCTTACATTTGTCTCTAATATTGAATTGAAAGTGTGTTGCATGTCCGGGGTGTCAAATTCAGTAAATTAATTTTGCAAATTATGGTTGGTGCTACACACAAATAGCTCATGTAGTGATCATGCTAGTTTATTTGCTCATGGTATTGAGTTTTTTTACTTTCTTGACCTTGCAACTCACAACTGACATATAATACAAACACAATGAATAACATACTTTACTGTATTCTCTATACGGCAGACACACTGCATGTACTCCAGTAATTCATATACATCGAAAGCCTTTCCACCTGCTCCTTCATCTAAAAGTTTCTCCTCTCCTAAACCAAAGTACATTAATTTGTAACAACACATTGCATACATTGTACCCACATGCACTCATGTACCTACATGAGACTTGCCCTGTTTTAATTACTCATGATAGTTGGTTTGATTTTTCACTGCAGTTATAGGCTACATGACACATACCGTAAATCTGCTGTCAAAACTAGCCACATGAAGTTGAAACAATTTGCTGTTTTGTTCAAAACCTAGTGGCAAGCCATATAAATAGTCTGAGGTCTTGATGAAGCTTTAGCGAACCTACAGTAATTATATATGTCAGAGTATATGTAATAGTTATACCACGGGCACGAGTGCTTTGCCTGGTATATACACAGTTGCCATTGGGCCACCTTGCCTGGTATATATGCACTCGTGCCCATGGTATAACTAATATGTGCCACGTGGGTTAATCACCTACATGTATGAGAAACTGCAGGCATGCTTCACGAGTCACGAGTGTATTTATATTGGGATATGTGAATTTGAATAGTGGGCACTGAAAACAATGCAAGAATGACAAGGCATTGTTGTGCTAAGAGTTCAAATGTATGTGCAACGACACAAGCATACAAAAAGTTTGATTGTGGATTTATACAGTGAGCAAGGACATCGACACAGGACATCGAAACATGACTTGATGATTATGATGTTATATACTACCAGATATTCACTATACTGAGTAAGTCAATCTGCGATACATAACATTGAGACACAGGACATCAAAATGCGGCTTGGTAATGATAGTTTAATGCTGTTCTAAGTGCTTCCAGGTATTTATTATAATAATCGTGAATAAATTATATCCATGAATAAAATTACAGTCATGCATGAATACCACTTCACCTCTAATGGCTCAATCTACTTGGTGCATTATGTAACATTGAGACAGGTGTCTATATATGTAGAACTTATCAAAACAGTCTATAGAACTCATCCCTGTATATATTAAAAACAGCTACATTTCAGTCAAAGGAACTACTCAGCATGCTTGAATATGACTAAGAAACTTAATCCCACAATAGATCTCAAGATGTGTGACTATATAATGGCACAAAGAGATGCAAAAGACATCAAAGAAATCTGAGTATTTCTTGGAATAAGTTAACGTGATGTATCTTGAGTTAACGAGATATATGTACTTCTTTAATGAGATGTATACAGTGCGTATATCTCACTAACTTACCCTGAACCAGTACAATATGTGATGTATGTATTAAATAAAGCACTGCTGCGAGTGCTATACGGGAAATATAGCACGAAAAGAGTGGGCGAGAGACAAATATAACACGAGGCAAAGCCGAGTGCTATATTTCATCTCGAGACCACTCTTTGAGTGCTATATTTCCCGTATAGCATGAGCGAAAGGCTGTGCTTTATCTGGTATAGAGAACTGTCAACTTGAGGTAAACCACAAGACACACGAAACAATTAGAAACTCACGGAGGAGTGTTACTATCGGTAGAATAGGCATTGTGCCTGTGTATTGCCTGCGTTGCACTGTGCTGTGCCTTCATTAGTTGTTTTGTGAGTCTAGTCCATCTTCTCAATACGAAAAGTGTTCGATTGTGGTACTTTAATAAGTATATTTCCATGATATTCCTAGGACTCGTTCGTTTATGTGAGGAAAACGTACTAAGAACATTAACTGTTGCTGACCACAAGAAACCATCATCGAAATCTTCAAGTGTGTCTGTAAATTAAATCCAGTGGTTTTGCTCTTACTGGTTGGGTTGACTAGTCAGCCAGTGCAGTCAGGCCATCAGCCTACACTGGCTTGGTTGATTGGTTGCACTGGCCAGAATGAGTGATTACTCACTCAAAGTAGGTTATCAGCCAACAAAATAGACCTGGCAGTTCTATAACTACCTGATATAGAACTGTGGTCTATTAAATGCTCTATAACTGCCCAATATAGAACACTTACAATACTTCATTCTCTCTAGTTGTAAACCTTGAAATGTTTATGGTTTCAAGGGAGTGTAACTAGCTTTCAGTGTTAACAAATCAGCTAGTCTATACAAATATATAAGGAAAAATCATACAGTACGGTAGTACTGTATATTAGGGATCATGCAGAACTGGGATTTTCAGTATCACCCTAAAACCAACCTCAATTTCCCTTCATGACAACTTGGCAGTATTGGTTAGGCACAGCCAAGCCCTATAATGTCTTCAGACCAACCCCAAACCCTTCCAAAAGTTTCTATGGAATTCTAAAATTTTCTATTTAACAGAACTCTATTCTGACTAACTAACTGATGCCTTCAGCCAAGCATAACTAGACAATAGATATAGCTACGGGCTTGATTTCTTCACTATTCGACGTCACCTTGGCCTGAGATGTGCTTTTTTTCCAACTGCAGTATGTACAATACACACATTATGGACTTGCCTTTCTCTCTTTTGTGTTCCAGTTCTTTTCATTGACATGCAAGGTGTCGATTTGCGATAGCGTGATGTGGCTTCCCTGAGCCTGTGTTGGTATTTTGCCTATACTTTCCATAGCAACTGGATTGATTGCAGAGATGCTTCTTGTACGTACTGTTCTTCATTTATAATGTTGTGTAATGGACTGACATAGGTGAAAGTGAAGTGTAATGGCTACCATTCAATCTCCAGTAGTTGGGACTCGTGAATCATCTGTATTTTTCTCAGTGACTGGGGCGAACATAGCTGATATTGAAGTGTAATGGCTACTTCACTTCAAGTCAGTAATTGATACCTGGGGCACGCGTTTAGACAAAAACATTAACTCTGGTGCCATCCTTTCTTTTGATGTGGTATGTGTGGGTTCACCAGTCATAGTAATGTTACAAAAAAGTAAACAAACAAATACAGTACAGCTCACGAGTAACGTCGCATGTACACGCATGACGTGCGCTCAAGTGACCCGTGTGGATGCAGCAAGGCTACAGTAATGCTCCATGATAGCTAACTTTACTCGAGAGCGTCACGCAAGACCAGATAACAGGTCTCACCGATAGTCTTGGGAGGCGGCACTGGCTCAGTTCCGCCAGCTGTGAAGTCTCCTATTGCAATGCCTGTGTTGTAGCTACCAAATACTTGGTAACTTAGCTACTGACTTTACCTTGACTCTGTCACGGACTACAGTTAGTGCTGTAGCTAGATAGCTACCGTAAACCTAGATGGATTGGTCTCCAAGTAATGCCACAGAACCCCAGTTAGTGCATTTTTCTAATTCGTATTTTCTTTATCTAGATAGTTAAAGGAATGGTTAACCGAAGTTTCAACTCTAGAAAAGCCAAGAAATTTTGAAGTTACAGCGCTATGAAGGGCCTACAAAGTGCTAACAGCAAAAAAATCGATTTGTACTATATAGTGACAATAAACTACAGGCGTTTAATAAAACAATCATAACATACGGATACAGTCCTCTAGCAAGATGCAACTTGCACCATCGAATTCTCCATGAACAAGCAAATCCATTGCTGGGTACGTTTTGTCTTCCAGGCCTTTTATACGTCCACGGGGGACCAGCGAAGGCAAACGAACATGAGAAAAAGTGATAGTGAACCGCTTGTCTAATGCAAGGCAGACTAACGCTGATATCTTCTGTCTCCTTGAGAGTACTGACACAAAATAAAGATTTTGGAACTCCTCTTGCCTTTGGGATCACGATGCTGCCAAGGTTTTTGGTGTTATCACTTTCTTTCATTGTGAAACAAGCGCTTTAGAATTTACGGATTTTTTCCGTTTTCGTAAATATTCCACCCATTGCGTTCTGCGGGGCCCAGGCGTGCGTTTATTGCATTCTACTGTATAATTAGCTAGCTAGGCTTGCACGAACATAACAAATGTTTATGTGATTTAAGAGTTGTATGAAGTTACTAAACTCAGTAGCGAGTGTTCTCATATGTGGTGAGTCTCGCGCGGCTAGTGCATATCCACGTGATATTCCACAGGTATTGTACAGTACACTGCAAAAGAATGATCCCTCGAGAAGATGCAAGCATTACTCGCATGTGTATACTCGCGACGTTACCTTTGAGCTGTACTGTATAAGGAAAAATTAAGAATTTTAAGTTCGATTAGGGATCATAGAAATAAAAAGTAGGGAAACAAGGGCAGAGCTCTCAACTCTCACGCATTGCACGTGAGACACACGCATTTGACTCCAATCTCACTCTGGATTTTGCAACTCACGCATAGTTTTGCAAAAATCTCACGCATTTTTCAGAAACAGACTGTCTAGTTTTATAATATAGTCTCTATTAACTTATAATCCGAGCCTGTTACAATCTTTGTACCCCCGCGACAACGAGCCGTATACTTTCATACTTGAGATTTTGTAGTCAACGGCGCCGGCTCGCTTGTATCACATGCAAATACACGTGCAGCTGCACTGTGATGCTGCTCATATGGAGCAGCAAATTTAATTTTTATCTGTAAGGCTTCCTATAGTGAATAGCACCAATATTATTCACAGTAGTTGTTTACTTGTAATATCTGGTTAGCTCAGTACAAGTTACTCCCCTTTCACAGTGGCCTTTGTGCACTGCTATGGTGTTTTCTTTGTGTGTTGAATACAATAAAACTCACAGTAGCAAACAATAACTCTATAGACTATGTTACATAATGTAGCTAAATAGTATAGTTGTACCATGCAAGTGAGTTGTTTTTACTGCTTTATCACTTACATTAATAATAATATTTTAAGATGCTCTCAAATCTGTATAGTCTAGCTATTTTTCAAAATTTTCCCAGGGTACATGGCCACCAGACCCCTTAGCTAAGTATGTTTTGTACACTGTCGGATGTTCACCAGCATGTCTCACTCCTACATACTTATTTCTCACTCATTTTAAACTCAGTCATCACTCTAAGGTAACTGACAGGTTGAGAGCTCTGCAAGGGAGGTAGACTACACTTGCAGATATACTAATGGACATTATTAATCTCTACTTCAGCCTATACCCATGACTGAATTAGAGATTAAATGTCCACTAGTATATCTGCAGGTGCTACATTTTATTTCTATGATCCCTAATCGAGCTTAAACTTCCTAATTTTTTCCTTATACTTGTTAGAAATAAAAGTAGGGAACAAGGGATGTCGCCTACAGATATACTAGTGGACATTGTTAATCCCTACTTTAGCCTATACCCATGACTGAATTAGGGATTGAATGTCCACTAGTATATATATCTGCAGGTGTAGGCGACCTCTCTACTTTTTATTTCTATGGTCCCTAATTGAACTTAAAATTCCTAACTTTTCCTTATACTTGTTTGTTTACTTTTTTGTAATATTATTATGACTGGTGAACCCATGCATACCACATCAAAAGAATGGGTGGTGCCAGAGTTAATTTTTTCGTTAGAACGTGCACCCCAGGTATCAATTACTGCTTGAAAGTGAAGTAGCCATTACGCTTTGCTATCAGCTATGTTCAAGCGCTATAAATGAAAAACAGTAGGAAAACACCTCTGTAATCAATCCAGCCACCACGAAAAATACAGAAGATTTGCAAGCCCCAACTACTCGAGATTGAATAGTGGCCATTATGCTTTACTTTCACCTATTTCAGTCTGTTACACAGTGTTACAAGCAAAGAACAGTTTGAGAAGCATTTCTGCCTTCAATCCAGTCACTATGGAAAATACGGGCAAGATAGTGATGCCAACACAGCCACAGGGAAGCTGCATCGTGCTATCGCAAATTGACACCTAGCCGGCATTGTCAGCAAGAAGAACTGGAACACAAAGGAGGACAAAGGCATGTCCATGATGTATGTATTGTACATACTGGTGCAGTAAGTGAAAAGGCACATCTCGGGATGAAGTGATGGCAAACAGTTTAAATCAAGCCCGTACCTATTTCCATTGCTGAGTTATGCTTGGCTGAAGGCATCAGTTAGTCAGAATAAAATTCCGTTAAATAGAAAATTTCATAGAAACCTTTTGGAAGGGTTTGGGGCTGGTCTGAGGACATTTTTGGGCTTGGCTGTGCCTAATCAATACTACCAAGTTGTCATGAAGGGAAATTGAGGTTGGTTTTAGGGTGATATATTTGGCTGGAAAAACCCAGTTCTGCATGATCCCTAATATACAATACTAACGTACTGTATGTATAATATTTGCCAGCTATGGTCCATGCTATCAATGCAGGGATATTAAATTTGTAACTGCTTAATTAGACTGTTATTGTAATGCCGGTGACTGCTCTATTAGAGTATTTCAATACAAAGTTAAGTTCGTGATGTGTGCATTGTGCCTACTGTGGTAAGCAGGCTGAAGTAATATCTAGCAGTGAAAAATCAAGCCTGTATAGTATTGAGTCATGACCTAAACATGCAAATGGCTAAAAGGCTAAACTGCTGATTGACAACACAGATTTATAAATCCCAGGTACCTGGGGTTATAAATCCATTGTATAATGATTTGATGTACACCCAAATTTTGTCTTGTTGCCAAAATTATAGTACAATTAATAATATATACATACAGTATATATCACAAACCTGAGGATTGAGCATCATAAACAGGCTTTGCAGGTTGAGTATTGTTGGATTGCCCTGAATGATTGGACTGGTCCATGGATAGAGTAGCATTGTGTTCCACTGTCAAATTACAATCACTTATGAAACACCTTATAAAATTTGGGAGTAGCGTAACCAAGAGTATTGAATGGCATATCACCCCATGATTAATTGCATAACACGGATATTTCAGTTATTGTCCATTTATGTTGCAAGTCAAAACCAAGTGAAAACACAATAACATTAAAGCGAAATGACTATAGGTTAGAGTTCTGGCACTGCCAAGCAGCTGCAGATCCCTGAAGGCATGACAACATGCTTGTTTGTGTCACTGCTTTCAAGAGTGAGTTGCAGTTATCTTGGGTCCTTACTATACATTTTCCTTGTAGAACAATCGTTGAATACTTCATTGAATAGTATGAAAATCTAGTAAACAAAGACCCGTTTGTCATGATGCATTTCAAATCACCAAAACATCTGTGTTACTTTACCCTATGCAATCATTAATTATGGGGTAATATGCCCATTGATATTCTTGGTTACTATTATATGTGACCTGTTGAGTGAAAACTAGCCGTTTTCACAAAATTCTACTTTGCAATAAAACATACTGGAATAAACTGGATAAAAATATGCATGCTACATAAAAAAATTTACACATTTTAATTTAATCGCATTTGTATGCACTGAAACAAAGCTTAAATCAATAAAATCTATACACCATCAGATCCGTCTTTTCATGAGAAGTATTGTTTTGTGTTTGTACAGTGTAAGGCATGGGAGTTATGGGTGTTTATTTATGATGAAAGTTTATCGTTGTCATTTCATTGTTGAAATGGTCTTCTTTTTATCTGCACAGATGTACAGGGAAAGTACCATTATTATTAGCACTTTACAGTGACCAGCACTGAAGGTCTGACAGCAACATGTGCTGCAGCCTTAGGATTACCTAACCTAATTTCAGGGACTTAGACCTAATGACTTGACTTACTGACTGACTGATAAAGTGTAACAGAAACACTATACCTTGATCAATTTACCAGTTCATGGTGAACAGACTGAGCTGGCCCCCATCTTCGTAGCTTGTTTTAGTTGTGAGCTATGAGTACTTAAAATAACACCTCACTCACTGTCCTGTGATTTATTTGCTGCATCGTTGCTGACAAATCGCTGTATAAGGGGACCAAATTTCAAGGTGATAGTACATTCACAAGTCAAGTTACAGGTTTCCAAGTACATACAATTGAAAAGGCTATAAGACCCCTTTTCGCAGATTGAGTCACATATGGAGACAAAATCAGTGAAGAAAGATCAATCGTGTATGATTGTTTCATTGTGAATGCTCATAATCTGTCGGTCTAGTGTAACAAAACAAAAGCTTTTTGAGTT
This sequence comes from Dysidea avara, assembly GCF_963678975.1. Classification (NCBI taxonomy): domain Eukaryota; kingdom Metazoa; phylum Porifera; class Demospongiae; order Dictyoceratida; family Dysideidae; genus Dysidea; species Dysidea avara. Next base: position 13,395,689 of record NC_089276.1, read on the forward strand.
GAGTAGGCAAATAAGATGATACCCAAGTTTTTAGTATTGAGACCTTGAAAAGGTGTTTTAAAACTTCACGATTTTTTTAAAAAATACAAGTATTTTATCCATTGGTAATCAATGGTTTATACTGTAAATTTAGGCTTGCATGGGTTTTCACAGATCCGGTCACAAATAATGTGTTCCTGTGGATACCGCATGCACATACTGTAAAATGTAAGGTTAAAATGTTATGACACACATTATAGTGAACCATGCATGGCAAGTATTACATACAACGCACCATAATACTTAGTACCTGTTGATGTAATGTCAACAATTGGTCTGCCAGTTAATTCTCTAAGCTCATTAGCAATAGCCTTCATAGTGATGTCTTGACTACTCATAACATTAAGTAAACCATCAAATGGTGTTACTATGTTAAACTGTAGTGATGTTCTAATAATCTCTAGTAGTTTCTCATTAGACTCGGGAGGGCTTTCTTTAGCAATTGCAGTTTTCTGATCTCCAGTAATGATCTCAGCCTAAGAAAGATGCTTTGCAATAAATTATCATGGTGCTTGGTGTAATACTAAACAATGTATAATTTAGCAGAGTAACTTACATAATTATAATGCACCTCATACAGGTTTGATCCATCCATGCATTGACATAAAAAAAGTATTCAGCCATAAAGCATTGCAAGATTTTAAAATGGATGGTGTATTTAAAATTAAAAGTCAATAAGCTCAAAGTATAAGTGCCGCATAAATCTTACATATGGTGCAGAAGGCCACAGTTTTAACAGTAGCACTGCTTGGCCAGTCATTCCTACAGTTACCAAACATCCATACCATTGATACCCACAGTGGAAACTTTTTATGATTACATGATTTGCTATCAATGTTTTCTCATTTACTTTCTATTTTATGTGATGACTATTAACATGGTTTCAGAAGAAACATATTATAAAGAAGTTTGCAGACATTTGCTATACTTTGCTCATGGCAAAAATGCCAGCTGGAACAGACATGTCTAATACATTTCTATTTAAAAACTATTAAAAATGAGATTAATTATTGTGTACCGCCTACCTCATGTCCATTTAGTAGCTTTCCAAGTGTGATATGTATAGGGAAACTCTGCGAGCACAATGATACTAAGAGAAGCCTAATTCATGCAATAAAATTAATGGTGTAGTAACTTGTGACACATGATACATGTAGATACCTCAGATTCTAAGTGAGATTTGGAAAGAGTAGTGAATGGTGATTTAAATGAGAAGGAAATCAGAGGAAATTTAAGTGCATCATTTTAAGCTGAAAATCACTAGTTTCTTGCTCTATGGCGAATTGAATGGGGGAAACGTGCTTTCAATTATGCAGGTTAGTTTGTGACATTCATGTGCAGTGTTTACATGGTTTAGCAAAATGACATTATTTTTTGTGGCAAACTATTCTTGTGAAGCTTAAATTGATAACTTTAGCCACAACCGTAATACAAAATTGCAAGTACATTACAAATTGAGATGGATGTACGTATGTATATACTTATGGAAAGGTATACTTTTAACAGGTTAGCGGAGCAACTTTGCATAATGTCTGCAGTCCTACAAAGCCTCTTACTGCTTTAATCGTACTGGCTGCATCAAATATTCTGCTAATCAAATTGTGTACATGATGCGCTGCTCTCCTTCAGAGATGCATTTACAGAACTTGTGTTCAACATGGCAAGAATGAAACTAAATGTTACAGTGTGAATGTCAGTCACCCAAAGCCACCTGTAAAAGATCACCACATACTTTATGTATGATTTTCTTTATCTCTATCTCTAACGAACAGTTTTTATTGGTTTCAATTATCCTAACAATAATATACATCACCACTTTGTTTTCATGTCACCTTGAAAAGTTCTGCTAAAAAGCGAGCATTGAAATCCAAACGTGTTAGTTCAACATACTTGATCCGAATTGCATCCAATTCCTTTTGATATTTTTTTGGCATCTTGTATGTGTTCTATCTGTTGGAAAAGGATGCATAGTTAATTACCAATAATTCCTAATTAATCAACTAACATGTAATGACATAAGAAAGCTTTAAATAGTATTCCAATATCTAATGCAAATAATCTTACTAAAACATATTTTCAATAATACTTTGTGGCAACCACTAAATACATGCACATTCACTAAAACTCCATCAAAAGGACAAACATTGAAAAAAGACTTGTGAATTGACTATTTTTTCCCACGTGAAACAAAGTCATGTTGCCAAACATATTCTGGGTCATCTTTATCATTACTCTAGACACAATACAGTAGGTAAGTAACTACTATACTGCTGCAGCAGATGTAATGGAAAAGTCTCCTCAAGAAAGTAAATCATGAAAAGTTGAATGCTTGTCACTAGAGTTGCTCCGATTTACACTTTTAGGCCAAGCTGATATCCGATACATTTTTGTCCCATTTTAACCAATACTCAATTGAACATAAAATCCACTAAAAGTATAATATGCTTGTACAGCTAATGCCATGTAGGTACATTAAATACCAAAAAGTATATAGGTATCATCGCATTAGCAAGTTTAATCATGACATTAGTACTTATCAAACAACCAATCCCCCAGTATGTTTAGGATCTTGTATGATATGGGTTGTTCCATCACTATATTTCTATAAAATCTCACACTTTTCTGGAGATGCACCTTGACCCAGCTTGTTCCTACTTATTTCTTAGCTACGTATACTAGCTACTTCAGCTCACAGCTAGCTATTCAGAATAGAATGATCTCTTGATGAAGTAAGACCTACAATCAATTGTTCAATATGCTAATCCATATGTGTGTGTGTGCACTGTATGGGACATCATGGAATAAAATAGCATATGAATCATTAACTATTTCGAACTGCTTTTAGTCTTCACGGCTTTATTATATAAAGAGTGGTCACATAACCAAATATCTTTTGAAGGTAGCAGAAAGTAAGAAATATAACAATTGGTTTACTGCAGGCCACTCAAATTGCTAATTATGTTTCTGGTCCACCGCCCACATCCTTTCCTTAATGTGAAACACATTTGTGGAAAATGCACATATTGAAGTTCCAGATTTATATCAGGCTGTAAACAAAAACTGCTATATCTATGTGTCACTAATTAGCCATATCAACAAAAACCTTTTAAGATGGCACATAGTGTAGAACAATACACTCCAATAGAACAGTCAGTTTCATATAAATACTCTAATTGGACAGTCACTTCATTGTGTTGCTGAATCTGCCAATTCACATTATTTCAGAAACATAATTAGAGTAGCCTAAACTACACATTGTAGTGCCATAGAATGCACGAGTTTGTCCAGTGTAGGTATTGGTCAGGCGACCCTGGACTCAGTAATTAACTTTGAGGTTAGCTAGAGCAGGGCATCAAGAGCGTGATCTAGAGCCACAAATATATGTGATGGATGATTTGAAAAACTTTAACAACAGCGTAATCAATCCATGACTGAACATTGAAAGGACGCTCCATCGGGTTGACATAGACACGGTTGTTGCCTCATCATGCAGGTGTCGAAAACACCAGAGGGGTGTAGCAACCCACACTTGATCATGATCTGACTTCCTGGATAATTTCTTCATATGCATGATGCTTCTCTTGGTCATGCTTACATAATTAGTAGTCTCGTGTGCCAGACAGTTTTTTTGGGGCAACAAATAAACCATCTGCCATGACCACTGCAGGAATGTTGACAGAGTCAATCAAATCACTTCGCATAATCTATGATAAAACAAACACCAATTATTTACGTTCTTAGTGGATTACAGACAGTTTCTAAGCAAGCTTGAAAAACACCATGGACTTAGCTATTGACTCCCCTAGCACAAAGCTCTCAAAAGTGTTGGCAAAAGAAGAAATCTAGTTCACTATGAATTTGTGAAATGGCAAAATTGTCGAGGCAGACCTTCATGATACATTTTTGAGACATTACTATTCTCAGTTTGCTCACACAGATGGCTATGAGGGGTCCGTCACTCAATGAAATATCATTGATCAAAGTGCTGAAACTTGAAATCCATCAATGCTTAATATTTCCACTTGAGGTATCGGTCATCTAGTGATGAGCGAGATACTTTGTGGCTTCTTGAGTAAAACACAGAAAGTTTAAAGATCACCATTGAAATATGAAAATTGCTGAAATACAAATATTGTTTCTGAGTGACTGACCTCCAGATAGTAAGCCTCGTGGCCAGACTGCTTTTATGTATTTACGTGGGGGGAAGGCAATTTTACCTTTCCCCCTACCCAAATACTGAAATACAAAAGTGGTCTGGGCTCCGGATGGCTGTCAATATTCATATGTCAATATTCATAGTTTAGCCGGCTGTCATAATTATTATTATTCCACATAGTTTAGCGGCGGCTCAGTGACATGAAGCTATATATGTACCATGTCACGTCATAGTTTATGCAGCCAATGATTACATTCCAGGTGTTCGAGACGGAAAATGCTTGCAAACCGTCTGGTCACCGTTGGCAACAGTGGTTTACCATATCTCAGCACAGGTACGTATCATGATGCGGACTGAGCAAAGTCGTACTGAGATCTTACTTTTTATGTAAGTTATTTTATTATTTAATTTTTTAGATGACTTAGTATAGACACGACCAGCAGCACGGACGTCACTATGGGCGTCATTGTTTGCTTTATCTTAATATCAGCACGTACGAAAATCTCTAGAAACAACTAGCTAACCCCACCTTCCTACCCATATTACCATCAACAATCTGCCTGGCGATGGTTTTGCAATACCAAGATATAATCTATGTACTAACTTACATACTAACTCTTCATATGCACATCGATATCAACTTATTTTTTTCTAATATATCAACTACAGTATCTCGTCAGTCTGTCAACAAACTCTTATAATGAACCGAGGACACACCCTATAGTGCGCATGCGTGCTTCGGAATAATTGACGAGGAAACGAACGAGGAAAACGGCGCGCCTGCTTTTGGTTTACCATATGGTACTGTAGTACGGCAGCGTTGCGGCAGACTCGAACTGATCGGGGGTGATGTCGAAAATGGACGTCCGAAAGAAGATCGAAGTCATCACACAGTCTTACGATGTGTTGGTGTCCACGATGCCCATCAACAGTGGCAGAATCCTTCAGTCCCTGCACAGTGAAGAAGTGATCACAACTACAACACTCCAACAGATACGTATTGAGCCGCTGAGAAGAGACAAGGTGATGCTCTTGTTAGATACCGTTATCCTGAGAAGTCTCAGGGTGGGGATGGGTGACTTGTATGATAAACTGGCGGACGTTCTGGTGGAAAGTGATGATCCAGTAGCAAAAAAGCTTGGGAATGGCTTAAAGGAAGGAAGAATAGAGGACGACCGACCACCTCCAGTGAAGATTGAGTATAGTAAGTTGCTTGGATGTATAATATGTGTAGCCAACAACTTTGTTGTACAGATGCAAAAACTGCTAGTGATGCTATTCGGAGTATGTATGTGGAGTTAACTGATGGTATTCCGATTAAATTACTGATACCAAAACTGCTAGCAAGGCATGTCATCACTCAAGATGACAAAGATATTATTGAATCGGAGCAACTCAACCCTTTGCACATACATAAGACAAGCTACTTGTTGGATGAAAAGATTATGAGAGGGCTAAGGCTTAACATAACGAAACCATTCGAGGATTTTCTACAAATAATGGAGGAGTGTGAAGATGCGATTGGCAATTCTTTAGCTCATGAGCTAAAAGTAAAATGTGGCCGCATTACCCTTCCCCGGGAAGTCATCATTTCTCCTGGTAACTAATATAATAATTATAGTGATGTATGAATCAGACTTTCCGTTTTAGAGGAAGATGAAGTTAGTGATGGTTTAGAAGCTTATCTGAAAGATTCTGCCAAGGAAGGAAGTGCTTGCTACTTAGCAAGCGAGCCATGGATTTATGCTATTTGTCTAATTAATATTGAAACAGTTGTTAAGTAAGTATTTCTGACCAAATTATACATAGCATATACATATACAGTTTCTGTGTACAGCATATAAGTCACCTGATTTAGGAAAACCAACCTTTTGGGTAGATCAACAATAATTAAATAACACCAGCACAAGTTGGCTACATTATTTGTCCAAACTTAAACTTGCAACTCCCAGGGACGTATAATTTGGCCTGCAGTTTGTCATGCAGTAGAAATATAGTTTTCCATCATCATAATTTTCTTTGTTGGAATGGCCTTCTTTGTGCACACAGAGGAATATAGGGAGAGCACTATACCTTGATGGCTTTGCAAACAGATTTAGCCAAACCTGTTTCAGCCATGAGTTATGGTTATTAATTTAGTACAGGTTCAGAATAGACGAGTGTCGTATTAGTAAATAAGCACACATATACATGTAACCTTTACTGTACAAATAGAATCGGGCAAAAACGGTCGGTTTTTGCTCAGCCATTCACATAGAGAAACAAGAAAGATCATAATCACTGATCTAATCCAAACTTTAGCCATGTATGTATGGTAATTATTAGTAGGGATTCCACTTGCACCTTAGGTGATCTGCATTGTTTCAATATACACTTGTAACTATTACAATGTGATATGCATATATTTTTTACAGGGGTGAAAGAAAATATGGAAAAGGTAGTGGCTTTGTTGGCACCTTAACAATCCGTGGAAGGACTGTTACTGTTCTGATTACCAACAATCATGTTTTCCAAACGGTGGAGCAAGCCCGTAATGCAACTTTCCAGTTTGGCTACCATAGTCACCAAGACCAGTCTTGTCAACCAAATGAGATTGAAGGGCAGATGCTGATACCTGAAAACACTTTGTTTTTTACTAACAAAGTAAGTGTTAAGGTTATTGTTGTAAAGTGGGATGTTAGGTCAATATCTCAGCATTTATGAATACAATATAATTATGTTCATGAGCGTTAATATGACTATTTGATTATGAGCTGATTTTAAGGATGTAGCAGTTGTAGACTTGCAATTTTGGATACAGTGTTACTTGCTTGCAGTTCTATAAAGCATGATGTGTGAATGATAGACTACTGAAGCCTATAGAACTAAGTGGCATGGCTGTGTTCCATGTAACCCATAGTGTATGTGTGTTTGTGTGTGTGTGTGTGTTTGTGTGTGTGTGTGTGTGTATGTGTGTGTGTGTAATTTCCAAAAGATCATATATTTGTACATGTATGTAGTGCAAGTGACTGATTATCGACCAAGTTTCATACCTCAAAGTGTAACTTCACCCAGCACTTGGTTTGGACTGTTAAGATCATCTCATTTTTTTTTCATCTGAATGCTGCAAATAGCTTTTAAACAGCAAGCAATGATGTAGCAGCATGTAAAGTTAGTATTATCGACACCAATACTTATTATAACCATCCATACAAATGGTGCTGTCAAATACGGTCATCGTGTATGTACTCATCTGCAACATTTACAGTAGATACACTGTGCTCGAGCACATCATTTTCATAATTGCCTAAGCACATGATCATACAACATGTATTTGGATCAATAACTCCATCATCTTTATCTACTGCTTCACAATCAATAGACTAGTCATGGCTATAGTATTGGTAACAGTGGACATTTCAGTAGCTTGCAGCTGTGTTTGTACCTTCAGTGAAAGGGTGAGTTTCTGTAATAGATGAAACTGGCTGGCTTGAAGTCTTCTTCTTACGCCATCCTCTAGTGGTCTTTCCTTTTCTTGCTGGTTTCTCTAGCCTTTTTAGTTCTTTCATCTCTCATTTTCCTTAAATCCTTTTCCCTTTCCTGTTTCTTTTCAACTCCTTGACTTTCCTTCTTTCCTTTTCTAGATGAGTTTCTTTCTGTGCCTTCTCCTTTCCTCAATGCATTGCTAGGCTTTCATCACTTAATTGTAAGAAGCCTTGCTTTTGGAATTGCATAATTGTTTTGGAGGAGTAGGAGTACTGGGGGTAGTAACAGTGGGTGTAACAATAGAGACTGGGGGTAACAACAGATGTGGCTACTGGTATTACTGGAACTCCGAAGTGTTGATAATATAATGCTTGGAGATGTGCTTTCTACAGCTGTTGGTGAAATAGTGATGGGACTAGCCAATGATTGTTGTTCAGAAATACAGTAACTAGAAACCGCTCAGAAGTTACTGGTATGTGCTGTTCAGAAGCTGCTGGTAACTGCATGCTCCTCAGAATTCAATACATCTGATCAGGTAAGGTACATCAGGGAGGGATGATCTAGAATGTCAATAGGAGTTTGGCTGCCAGAAAACATGTCTGGTGTAAATCAAGAAGAAAATCACTGCCTACATGGTGCTTCAGGACCTGTTATCCACTTTTGCTGTTCATGTCGTTTCATCCAACACACAGCTCAGAATGGTTACATCAGACCTGATCCTGATAATGATAGTACACCAGGTTAACATGGGAAACAGTGGTGCCTCCATGAATGATCAAAGCAATAGATTTACTCTGGAATAAATATTTAATGGAGGATGTGACTTGTGTATGGATCTGAGATTGTTGAGAGTTAATCATCTCGAGAAATAAATTCCTAGAGATGCAATTTGCAAGAGTAACAGCTTGTGACCACGTTTTCACAAAAAGGCCCTCAAAATTAAATAGTTGAGAGAAGTCATGGCACACTGCTTTCCACTGTGTCTTGGCTTGAATTGGGAAAATACTATGTAATTGCTGTACAAATATGTAGATCTATCTGTTGTAGTGCTCTAGCTTATGAGACTAAACTTCAGTTGACCATTCCTTTGACTATATATAGGATATGTAATAAAATGAGATTCGAAAATGCACAAATATGGGATTTTGCAGACAGTCACAACTTTTCAAGTGATAATTTTTATAGTTTGACTTGATTTAAAATATTTCAAAATTCAAAAAGGATTTAATAGATTATACAACCTGTAATTTGAAGACAGAAGCTTTTGTGCAATAGCTTGACTATTTTATGGATTATATTTCTCACACATAGTGTTCAGACCTGAAGTTTGATTCCCTTGATTACACTGTGGTGGAGGTAAATGAACAACAATTGAAAAAGACCACATTCTGTAGTAAGCTGGATGGTATCAAACACTCCATTGATGATTGCAAGTTTGATTTGGACAAGCACATCCAATTTTCTTCTGCTAAACCACGCGATGATAGAGTGGTGTCCATATATCACCATCCTCAAGGACGCACTTTAAAGAAATCCTCCCAGCAGAGTAAGAATTGTGGTGAGTTTAGAATGTTTTCTAGTATTAGTTATTCAGGATGTTTGCATGTATGTGCATAGATTATCTTCTCTTCTACTTGTGTGACACTGAGGCAGGATCATCAGGGTCACCAATTGTTAAAACAACAGGCGATGATCACCGTTATGTAATTGGTTTACATCGGGGATATATGAAAATTGGTAAGACATCTTATAACTATGGTTCTACTATGAGTGCCATTGTCGATCATATCCATAACAAGCCTCCCAAATATGGTGAGTTGTATTTTTATAGACACATTTGCTATTAGTAAATTTCTCCAATGTAGCAACAAGCAGAGATGAACTGGTTAAATTGCTTAGATAAATATGTACTAGAAGTTACTGAGGATATAGTACTCCTTATTTTAGTATTACATGTTATTTTTGTGTTTATGTTTTACATTTTATATAGGTACAAACAGTACATGAAACAACATACTAGTATAGCCGTGTAGCACCCAAAATTGTGCACTTTTATGAAACTTTCCACATACTTCTCATGCATGGCATGTATTTTTAGATATAGTGTATGCCATCAAAGATTTAACCTTTGGTGACCTTTATGGCCATTATTGCACAGTGATCATTTCTATCTAACTCTCTGAGACATTAACCAACTTGCTAAAACAGTACCAAAATAAAGGTCAAACAACTTGCTTGTGATTTCATTCCAAAGTTATAATCACTTCTAGCTATTAGCTGCAAAATTATTTGAATTTGGTTTGTATGAAGTTTTTTCAATCAATCTTTTACATTTCTTTTTTAACACTGAATTGTTAGTACAGATAGTTAACAGGTGATGGTGATAAACTGAGTTGTACCCTGAGGACTTGCAGTATACTATACTCAAAGCAACAAACATACTTGTAGTAAATGTATTTTGAGTTGCACGTACTTTGAGATTTCAACATTATGTTTGTAGCTGATATATGAAATCTTAGAATATGTAGTCCATCCAATAACATGGTACACAAATTTTGCTCTAAATTCAATTACAACATGCGCTGATAAAAATAATGTGGTGTCTCAACAAAACAATATATTATTTCAGCAAAAAAAACAATGTTAATATTTTCATGAACAGTTTAAGGTGCAAAAAAGCATGTGTTTCTAATTTGTATCTGCTGCTCTTTTGACCTGTGGCACTGATCCCATTATACTGATACACAAAACAAAGTTTACTGATTAAGTTTTCTTGATGCTCAGTGCAACACTACAGATATCAGACACATTGGGTACTGTATTTACACCAGAGTTACAAAAGATTTGCATTAGCTACTGTATAGCCACCACTGCAGTAGCTATAATAGAGGGCCACCTAGTTATCTATGCAAGGAAAAATAAACTTGTACATTAACATCTCAAATTTTGGTCCAAAATGATCAGTTAATAGGGAAATTCTATTTCTCTATGCATGTTTTTCACTATATGAAACACTGATGTCTGAAATTACTAAATAGCATATCACTGATATGATTTCACTGAGAGTAGTTTGATGTGAGAAGTTTTCTATTCATATGACTGGAGATATTTGATGTGTGGTGAGAACTGGATGCTTTTCTGTGACTTGTAGCTATGACTTGCCATATCAGCAGAATGCAGAATGACTAAACACAACTAAGTGTTAACCATTAATGTCTACATAAACAATGTTGGTATGGCTGTTATATTGTGGTACAAAGAATGCAATCTTACTGGTGATATATATAAAGAACAGCTATGTTTTAATTGTAATGTTGACAACTTCTCTCATTACTTTGTGTTGATCTTCTAAACCAGATTAACATACCATCATAACTGATATGCCATTTTAAGGTAGAAGCACATGGTAATATGAGACAATTAAATTAAGTGCTCTCTAGACAACAACCAATAGTTTAGTTTACAGAGTCTAGAATATGAATTCAGTCAGTGTATTGTGCAACACAGTGGCTTCCTTTACAATCAGTATATTGAATCCATATAGGGAAAATGACGGCAATTGATTATCAGACAGTATAGCAGTAACTGTTTTACTAGGGATCACAGAACTTTGCACTTTGTCACAAATAACATTAACCAGAAACCGGCCTCACAACTTATATTACATGGCACCTTGGCAGTATCATAGATTATATATTTGTTATGGGTAATGAATATATAATCAGGGACGGATCCAGGGGGGGGGGGGGGGGGGGCTTTGGGGGCTGAAGCCTCCCCCCTTCATATTTAGGCTTTACTTGGTCAATATGCTGAGTATTATAATGAAATTTTGTCTTAGCATAATTATATGATCACTAATAATACAAATACTCATAAAACCACCTTATAAACATCTTTCCAAAGTATTATCAGTGGATTTATGCTAAAGTTTATGCAACAAGGACCTGGATCAGCATTGGAGGTGTACAAGATCGAGATATTCTAATAGAGCAGTCAGCTAACTACTCTAATAGAACATTCACTGGAACCATGTAGTTGGTTCTGTTATGGAATTTTTCCAAATCTGCCTGCACCTATACATACAATGAAGTGCATTAGTCTGTTTAAAGGGCTTCATCCATCTACTTGTGTAGTTAATATGTATGGCAATACATAATTCAGGTACACAATTACCATTGAAAATGCTCTCAGATTCAATCTTGTATTGTTCAAATTTCAAAATTTTCCACTTTCAACATTCTTATTCTAACATGCACCTATTCAGTGCTATGCAATTGTGAGAGGGGTGCATCATGTACTTGATTGTCTGTACCTACCCAAACTTTTCCATTAGCAAAATGCTTCAGAGAGCCATACCTATAATCTAAAGGCAGTCTATAAAATATCTACAGGCAGAAAATATTATGAATTTTATGTGGAAATGTCTCCAAATTGCAGTATTTTAGCATCTATTTTTCAAAATTTTCCTGGGGGGCATGTCCCCAGACCCCCCTAGTTCCAGCATGCTTTGCATGCTGGGAAGTGTGCTTTGCACACCTATACCCAAGAGATTAGTACCTTGAGTTAGTCCCCCCTTTTATAAATCCTAGATCCGCCCCTGATAATCTATGGCAGTATTGAGAATCAAGCCCAAAAGTGCCTTTAAAGAAAAAAGTGCTTCAGATCCAATAAGTTGCTACAGAAATATATTTAACAGATTTTCTACTGACTGACTAGCTAAATGCCTGCCTGCCAGACAAGCATAACTCAATATTGACTAAAACTGCATGCTTGCATGATTTTTTTCACTGTTAGACGTTGCTTCTGCCTGACAGCTGCATGCCTTTTGGCAAAGCTACCATAATATGTAATATGTACAATGCATGCATCATTGACTTACCTTTGTCCTCTTTTGTGTCCCATTTCTTCTTGCTGGCAGCACAAGGTGTCAAGTCATGGTAGCTATATAGGGTGTAATACGTAGTTTCCCCATGTTTGTAATGGAAATTGTCCATAATATATATTCTGTAGTGACTGGATTGATTGCAGAGGTGCTTCTCGTAATGTTCTGCTGTGTACTCTGAAAGGGCTGTACATAGCCGAAACCACAACATAATGCAGGCTACTTCAGTTTTTCAGTAATTGACCGTTGGGGAAAACGTATGGTGTCAGTATTTCTTTCTTTTGATATGGTATGCACTGGTTCACCAGTCAAAAAAGTGAACAAACAAGTATAAAGGGTGGGAGAAAATATAGCTATAGGGATCCATTAAAAGTAGTGAAACAAGGCAGCATACACCTGCAGATATAGCTATAATATTCAGCCTTGGGTATAAACTAAATATGTGACCATATTTTGGAAAACCATACATTTGGGCACATGGAAAATTTGTGGGAATGCTCAATTGAAAATTTCAGTGATTTTTAAAAAAAATCAACTTTTTAAGATATTCTGATAAATTAAAGCAACTATTAAGCCTTCTTGCTGTGAAATTTCACACCCATAGCTTCTTTATTCTAGGAGATATACTTACTTATATCAGACCATGTAGTAGTTTCAAAATGTGTGGCACAGCAATTAACTTACAAATTGGATTATCATGATTTATTCATTCCCAAAATTAAACATTTTCTTGTCTATAGACAATAATACAAGTGATTTAATTGAGGAAAAGCACAAAGAACACATGATTAAACTTTCTTCAAGGATCTCTTCATCAATTTTAGATTGTAAGAATGGAGATCTTTGTCAACAAAGTGATTTGTCATCAATTTATCACTAACAGTTCTATAGGCTGATAACAAAAAGTTAGTTTGTTAGGTATTAGACAGTAAATTAGCCATATCTTTGGAGTGCTTCAATGTATCATCACAAAATTTTCAAACTAGGCAGATAACCACTCAGTGCTTCATTGTAGCTATAAAAAGAAACTTGGCCTGTGTGCCCAAATGTATATGGTTTTCCAAAATTTGGTCACATAAATTAATCTCCACTAGTACCGGCTGTATATCTTCGGTGTATGCAACCTTCCTGGTGTACTCTTTTTAAGGATATGATCCCTAATTGAACTTAAAGTTCCTTCTACAAAGAATAGAAATACTTCAGTTCTTCTGTACATAATATAAACCATCACTGATCCTTTTGTTTCATGGTTGTCTGCCATGAGAGGACAAAAGGACGAGTGAGTTATAATTTATATCAGTTAAAGCACCACAGCATTTAAGTGCAATACGGAGAGTATAACACAAGGGTGTGGTTGAGAGATAAATATACCCTTGTAGCACATTTGGCTTGAGACCAGGCCCAAGTGCTATATATTTTCCACAGTGCATGAGTGTACATAGTGGTTTTACTGGTTTGATGTATGAATTCTGAGTTGCAATCAAGAAGCAAATAACACAACCTGGAATGTCAGTGATAGTGAGAAAATTAGTAGTGACTTGTGGCTAGCAGAAGAAAAATTGATGACGAGCTATCACTGTGACGTACCTAATTTGGGATCCAGAATTTATTGTAACAGGAGTAGATAACTAAGGAATGCTCTAGGTATTTGAATAATGGACAGTTTGCACAGATATTTGATCGTGGTTTGTAGTATGGTATGGCCAACGTTGAAGGTGTCAATATTGAGCCACTGAAAATCTAAAGAACATTAACACACAGTTTAGTGAATTGAGTTTGAGACAACATAATCAACACACAGTTGGGATCACAAATACGTGTGTTTGTGTGTGTGTGTGTGTGTGTGTGTGTGTGTGTGTGTGTGTGTGTGTGTGTGTGTGTGTGTGTGTGTGTGTGTGTGTGTGTGTGTGTGTGACAGCTTTGATAGTGGTCATTCCAGTGTCTCAGTGGTTTAAGTTGTCACATTCATGCAATTTAAAGTGTGGTTTACATGGGCAACATCAAGTGTACTTACTTTCCATAAGAGTAAACACCTCACTTAGTGGTCACCTGTTAAAGACCACTTTCTTGACCACCTCTTTACATGATTTAATAAGCTTCAAACATGTATTTCATGACTCATACATAGAAAGGGATCAATGTAATGTCCCATAATTATGATCCACACTTCACTCAAGTCATCGTACCATCATCGCTTAGAATGTGTCATACAAAATTATTTGATACAAGTAATTTAAAATAGGCTAATACATCTACTGTGTCAAAGATAAATGAGGTCTCATAAGGAGATGATGACCTTAAGAGCCTAGCCTTATCTAGCTGACTTAGCTGTTTTGATAAAGTCATGAAATAGATATTTGGAACTTAGCGAAGAGGTGGTCTTTATAAAAGGTGACCATGAAGTTCTCTTATAAATTAATAAGGTCAGTGAAGTATGCCTTAGCCACCTTTGAGATCTAATTACAATGTGGCCTTTGTATGGAGGTGGTCTTAAGAGGTGGCCACTAAACAAGGTTAGGGTACTTTTATATGATTTGACCATTTCTATTTTCAGTTTCCTGTTTCCATTTCTTCTGTTACCGTCGACAGTTTTGTTGATAATAATGCACACCTGGGCTATACCAGACAGATACTAACAGCATTGTAGGGTGATCCTGAGTAACTAGAGTATTTGGGTACGCATAGTCTCTATTCTTATATCCCTCTTTATTGTTCAGGTGTTTCATACAGGCTTTCTCTCTATTGTGTTTTGTGTAGTTGCTGACACTCTCATTGACCCAGTGTCTTCATCTCTATCTGTCACATTATCACAGTATATCTCAAATTTCAATTAACCAGATCAGATTCTTGATTATCACAATATGAAGTGACTGTTCTATTAGAGTGTATTGTCATAAGGTGTGTGTTCTATTAGATGTTCCAATTGAACAAAATCAGATATCTAAAATTTCCCTTAATAGATTGAATACATGGATGCTCAAACAGTGGAGGCCCCACTGTATACATGTGTGTTTGAAAAGGTGGTGGACAAGTGTTGTGACTTAGTTGTTCCTAGTTCCAATGACCTGCATGCTGTACTTGTGCCTGTTGTTTGGCCAGTAGCCAGCTATAGCTTCACTAACTTGTTCCTCGTAAGTTTTATGTATCATGATAGCTAAATGTATATAAGCATATTGTGGCTATGTGGAGCACATTATGTGCATGTACGTACATACTGTACATGGTGTACTGTGTATATGGCTAAATATATATATATATTATTAAATGGAAGCAAGAGTTTATAATAATATAAAGGGAGCTATGAACTCTTGATGAAAGGAATTTAATTGCCTATAATTTAATGCATGGTTCATTATCATATGCATAAAACCAGAGTAATTTTACATGTTAATATTATATGTATACCCGGTAGGTCATGACCCAACCTCACTGACCTGTAACTATACAGTTAGATTTAATCCTTCCCATAAATACCTCATGCAGTTGGACATGACGCCATATGGTTTGCCACAGTATACAACTGGCAAAGGCAGACTGTTTAAGTTTAACAACAAAATCGTAATATGTGACCGGGACTGCGAAAAATAGGGCATGTGAGCACAAAAAAAAATTGCCTACTTTTTCAATTTGATGTGTTTTACTTTGTATATATTCCATTATTGCTTAGCCATGAATTTTTTAGCCCTTATTAAACATTTAGTTGGCTTTACAATACAAGGAATGAAACTGTTCTATCCCAATACTGAGATATGAGATGTTATATGGCAGGGTGTAGTTTGTGCCCACATGCTCTATTTTCGCAGGCCCGGTTACATATAATAATTATAGCTTTATGTTGGTGGTGACAAAGGGATGTCATGAGTAATAAGAGAGTGACACTATATTATAGAAGTAGATGATAACATAATTTATTATCCACCAAAACAGCCAAAGCTGTGACATGTACAGCCTTCAAAATATGGAATCACAGATGGCGGTATAATTAAAAATGGAATATCTGCAGTGATGATAAGATTTAAACATCATTGCAGCCATTTTTGCTGTCACCTTTGATTCACAACTTCAAACTCATGTAGGCATTTTCAAAGGCCATGCCCTTTTGTAACGTTGCAATTGTTTTTGTGCACAGCATATCTGACCTGGTCTGACAAAACCAGTCTTTTATAGCCTTTCCGATTGGTATGACCAGGCGCCGCAAAGTAGCTCTTAACCAGTAAAACACATCTTTGTTGATTTTGTAACTACCACTACCTTATTCTGACATATTCTGACTGCTTTCTTGTGGAGGTGGGAGTGGTCTAACTACATAAAATTAGCATCTTCTATACAACAAACAACAGCCAGTTGACCCATATTAATTTTGGTGAAAAAGCTGAGTCCAGTAGTCCAGTCCAGTCATTGTATACCACCATTTAATATTGTGTGTGAATTGAAAACCTCCATAAAGTAGCAGAGCCACTTAGCAGCCACTTCACATCTTCTTTTGATAGCTGTCACTATCAGCAACAATTGGTTTAGGAGGTACTGTATACATTTCTGCACAGTTTTATATATGTATTACTTGTTTGTCATGCTGACATTGAAAATACAAAATAGCACTGATATGATTTCACTGAGAGTAGTCTGATGTGAGAAGTTTTCTGTTCATATGACTGGAGATATTTGATGTGTGGTGAGAACTGGATGCTCTTCTGTGACTTGTATGACTTGCTGTATTAGTAGAATGACTGGAATCTGATGAACAACAAGTGTTAACCATAAACCTAAAATTGTATTGATTTGACTGTGTGTTTACAGTGAAATTTACTTTTGGTACAAAATGACTGATGATTTAAGAACAGTTATGTTTTTTTTTTCACAGTTCTACACTAATAACACACTTATCACAACATGTGTGCTATTGAAAGATAAAATTAGTTTTAGAAAGTCAATCACAAACTGACCATGAGATTGGTTAGCCAACAATCATAGAGGAGTTGCATATAACCATTAGGATGCAGTGGCTGCCCTTTTGAGACACATAGGGACAGCCACTGAATGTCAATAAATCTTATAGTTTTCTCTATGTGTATGTTAGATACCCACTGGAGGCTTTTTAGTAAGTTGACAACACGAGGGCGTGATTTGGTCACCCAGGTGTGGCATTAATTAGTGACTGAAGCACAGCTGAGGTTGCTAATTAATGCCCGCTGAGGTGCCAAACCAAGCACGAGGGTTTCAACCTACTAAAAAACGACAGTGGGCATCTAACCTATTTAGAAAGCAGCTTGTTACCAGCACTGGCAAAAGAAGCACAGAGTCACGCTAGGTAAGGTCCTGCCGGCTCAGTGGCCAGTTTAGTGTTGTTTTAGCAGCTGTTATTTAGTTCCAAGGCTTGTTTACTAGCTATACTAAGAAGCGACAAGCTGGTCACTAATCGAGAAGCTTTATAACAACTGGCCACGAAGCGACAAGCTTTATTACAACGAGACAAGCTTTATTACAACCTTGATTACAAAGCGACAAGCTTTATTACAACTGGTCATTAAGCAAAAAGCTTTAATTATTACAAAGTAACAAGCTTTATTACAACTGCCGGCCATGAAGTGACAAGCTTTATTACAACTGGCAGCCACAAAGCAACAAAAGTTGCAAACAGGTGCAATAGCTGAAGTGTGTTGATGGTCTAATGGTGACAGTGCTGACAAGCAGACGAATGCAAATTCGCTGACAAGCAAACGAATGTAATGTGTTTGCTGTAAACTCGGCAACACCAGTAGTTTCGCTGATGGCTAGCTAGTTGTGAATGTGGCTCATTGTTGGGGTAGCTGTAGTATGCATCGAGCAGCTGGCTCATTCGGTTTGATAGCTAGCTTGGTAAAGGCTGGTATGGCTGATGAAGGTAAAAACCCAAATGTCATTAACCATACAACCACTCATTATTAAATCAGTGACACAGAAAACTCTTTGAAGTGTTGTTGAGTTTACCATAACAGTCTCACGTGACAACAGGTCTCTAAATGAAATTTAGAGCCCTAACCTCAGTGTATAAATACTCTCATTAACTGTGTCAACATAAATATTCATGCTGCTGTCTAAACATAGGAAAAACCCCTTTTCTTTTTTGTGGTTGTCTTCTATGAATAACATAGAGCTATAAACCTACCAAACAATGCTCCTCAGTATAACAGTAATACACCTTTTTCATGGGTCACAACAATAGACAAATGCTACAATTGACAGGCCCACAAGCAAACTCCTCGCATTTATATAACAAATGCAGGTGACACTCTAACTTTGTATGAATTCTTTCCTTAAAACATCAAAACAAACAAACAAAGGTGCATATACTTCAAATGCTTTTCAAAGTGTGTCAAATTTTATCTAGACATTGACTTAACTACAACAGACAATTTCTGGAAATATTGTTTACAACTAACTAGTGATGCACCGATACCGAACTAGTATCGGTATCGGCCTTATTTTGGCGGTATCGGACTTGTATTGGTAAAGCAAAAAATTCCCAATACCAGGAGAGCTTATAAACGCTGAAGGCGCGAAGGAGCGTGATACTAGTGGTTCCACTAATTACTTAAACCTCAGTCCATGTAGGGCTTTCATCCTATATTCACTGCTACTTAGTGGTTTATTGCATCATCACCGTCAAGCTGTTTATCTTCAAAGGAAGCCATGATGAGTCTAAGTACTTGTGTGCTATTTGTAAACTAAAAGAGACTGAACAACTCTTAACAATGAACTAAGTAGCCATATGTTTTGTAAGCTCTCTGTGCTGTACTGAGAACCAGAAACAGAGCTGTGTTGAAATAATTCTTTTAATTACCCTACCAGTATTACTCAATACTGACACTCTATGGCTGCATATTAACTGCTAGCACCTGTTAACATAACCAAGCACAGCCCAGGAAATTACTGCTGTCTTTATAAGGACATCTTTCATTAACAAAAAGATAGAACACAGCTATACCCTGAGTGTTACGCTCCTTCGCGCAAGCTCGCAAGCTCCTGCCGATACCAACCGATACTTTAAATGACGTATTACTTATCAAGATGGCGGCATACATAGCGCATTGAACGGGAGTTGAGCAAAAGCTGATGTAAGCCATGAATTTGTTAAAAGAAGCCAGCTATTAGCATTATTAGTACAGTGGAAACTGAAGTAAGCCATGAAATAAGATTCATTGAAGCCATAATCTTATCTTGGTGTAATTGATAGCCACAAAACCAGCAAACTGCAGTTGATGGGATTAGCAAATGAGTTTTGTAAGCTAAATCACTAGCTGTTTCTTGTGAGAAATGCCTGGGGGCAAAGTATCAGTATCGGCAATTTCTGGCCTCAAATGTATCGGTATCGGATCAGTAGTGAAAAAGTGGTATCGGTGCATCACTACAACTACCAACAGCACCCAATGGTTGTGCAATGGCAATTTACACACAGGGCAAACACACACACATACATGCATGCACGCACACCACACACGGGCACATGCACGCAAGTATACACGAACACACACACACATGCAAACAACACACATACTTTCATCTACTTTAGCTCCATTCACTAACTGATGTAGACACTTCAAGTAGTATCTTTGAACCTTTCTAGCACTTTCATACTTTGCGAGGGTTATCTGTTCATCCAGGTGAGCCTGTTTCTCTACCAGTACATCTCTTAACTAAAAATGTTAATCATTGTACACAATATAATACAATATGCTTGATTATCCTAATATGATTATCAGAATGTAAAAAGTGACAGTTCGGTCAGAGTGTTTGTCATCAATTGTGTGTTATCAATTGTGTGTTTTAGAGTATGAACAGAGCCAGGTATGCAAAAAAAATAATTAAAAATCAGTCACTGTATTTTGACCAGTTAATAGCCGCAGCTTGTATAATAGCTGTCCCCAGATAGTAGCCTCTCCACAGCTTAGAATTATAGTCATAAGAGCCACCCTCGGATAAGAGCCACAGCTTGTATCTGAATATACTGATGTGTTGATTTGAAGCAGAAACTGGGTAAAGGAGTTGTTTTATGCCAGGAAATCGCATTGTTGAGATAAATGAAATTATCGAAGGATGATTAAACAAGGTCAGTCACCCATGAATCCGTATAAATGCCATGGTCTGCTGCTACGCAAGCCCATAGTAGCCACCCTTGGATAGTAGCCGCAGGGTATTCCTTGCTGAAAGTTATAGTAGCCACAGCTTTTCTGATCAAATATGGTATGAGCTGGTACACATATTGAATTGGGAAGTCTCACTGCATACGTGTACTGCTTTTATCAGTTATATAAAAGGGCAATGGAGGGGGTATATTTAAATAATACACATACCTTGTATTTGACCAGTTGAGAGGTGTGACTCGAATAATAGCCGCCACTGGATAGTTGTTAAGAGCTGCAGCTTGTATCTGAATATGCTGAGCATTTTGAAGAGAAATTAAAACGATAATAGTATTGAAGAATGATTCAATAAAGTCAGTCAATCGTGAATTTGTAAAATCACTGTTGGCTACTGCTACACAAGCCCATGGCGGCCCTCGGATTAGTAGCCTCATGGTTTTTATTTATTTATTTTTGCTGAAAGTTAATAGTAGCCATAGCTATTACCCGGTCAAATACGATAATCTTTAAAATGTTTGCAATTGTATATTTCATGAAATGCTAACATGATTCAAAAGTTTGTTGCATATTATGGAAAAATATTATATGTGACTGGTTCTGCAAGAATCCCACATGTTAGCACAAGCCTAATTTTACACTAATATGCAATAAACGCAATCGGTGAAATATTTACTAAATTTTGTAAATTTTTGAGCGCTTCTTTCACAATGAAGGAAGGTGATAACAGCAAAAACCTTGGTAGCATTGTGATCCCCAAAGCAAGAGGAGTTTAAAAGTCTTTGTGTTTTGTAAGGCCTGGAAGACAAAACTTACCCAGCAGTGGATTTATTTGTTAACGGAGAACTGGATGGCGTAAGTTTCATCGCAGTAGAGGACTGCATTCGTAAGTTATGATGGCTTATTTATGCACCTGTAGTATATTTTCCATCTTGTCACTGTACAAATTGATTTTTCTGCTGTTTCCACTTTGTAGCGCTGTAACTTTGAAAGTTCTTGGCTTCTAGAGCTGAAACTTTGATTGGCCATTTCTTTGGCTATTTGGATAAAGAAAATGAAATTTGAAAAAAGTGCAGATGTGGGGTTCTTGCAGATAGTGTTGCACCAATAATCAGTTCGATAATCAGTTCTATAATTGGTATTGGGCTGATATTAGCTACTGGCCGATTAATCGGTTTTGATTAAATCAAGCTGATGTTAATCTATGTGTAGTATAATGATGTGGGGGAGGCTAGAAATAAATTATTTGGCATTTTAATTGAGTTATGGGTTGATGGTTTAGTGGTGACTACAAGCCATGCCCATAGTAAACCGTCAGGTTTTAGGCCATGCCCAACAGTAAACTGAGGTTCTAGGTTTCTATGTAGTACCGGCCAATTGTCTCAAACCTGTTTACCATGAGTAACTTGTACTTGTGGTATATATATATATATATACTGTGCCAAAAACAGCCCAGCTGTAAAAAAAGGCGAGGCCAAGAATGCACAAGTACATGTTCATGGAGTAACTACAACCAAAAGACATGATATCAAAATCTGGCCAAGAAAGCATTTACAGTATAGGCACTTTTATGCATTCATTTTCTATATGCTTCACATTATCACATCCAGCTAGCTGACAGTGCAAAAAGATGGCCAAGTAGAAACCAATTGTAAATTTTTAGTTAAATAATTTTGGTAACAATGCAGTGTAATCATCTTTTATCATCTCAGTAGTATTGTTTATATTGCAAGCACACATGTACAGCTAGCTGGATGTGATAATGTGAAGCATATAGAAAATGAATGCATAAAAGTGCCTATACTGTAAATGCTTTCTTGGCCAGATTTTGATATCATGTCTTTTGGTTGTAGTATGTACTTATGCATTCTTGGCCTTGCCTTTTTTTACAGCTGGGCTGTTTTTGGCACAGGATATCACTACTTTTTGTTGAATGGAGAACATACAGTTACTGAAGATTGGCTATTATATTACATAGGAGACACTGCATGCATGCATGCATAATAACAGCTTCAGTATCAGATTAGCTATAGCTAAATCAGTAGCAAAAGCTTCAAGTTCAGTGTTTAGAAGCGCTACTAAAAGTGACTTGCTAAGAGAAAACTCATTCAAACCGTTCAAATTTCCCTCAAGGACTCATGTGATATTTTGCGTGATGTTTCACGTGAAAATAAGAACTGGGGATAGTGACCTCGATAGTGACAAAGTCGAGGCTACCATCTTAATGGTTCTTCCTGAAGCGGTGGATTGGTGATATAATTAGTCTGTGTGTGTAACAAGTGGAGGTGAATCGACTGCGAGTTGTTGCTGAATGTATGCCTCGGAATGGACATGAAGATGCTGAATGCATCACACTATTCTCCCAGTGAATTGCCGAGTAAGTTCATGTATAAGTCATTGTAAACGGATATATAACTACTGTCGTAATTTTAGACAGGAATCCCCCATGCCATAGTAGCTTCCTGGGATTATATATATACTAGACATATTAAAAATTTTAAATAAGAAATAGGGATCGCTGAAAAAAGCCATGAAACAAGAAGGGATCGCTGGGGTGGTAATGTAAACCACAAATCCCTATTTTGACTTTTTATACTCAAATGGAGCATTTATAGAGAGTCAAAATAGGGATTTGTGGTTTACATTACCACCCCAGCGATCCCTTCTTGTTTCATGGCTTTTTTCAGCGATCCTTATTGCTAATTTTAAATTTAAAATTTTTAATATGTCTAGTTTGTGTACTTTTTTCCAAATCCATTTATGAATTATAAGTTAATTGGCACATTAGTGTAGTAAGCTAACAGAGATTCCTTGGTTTAAAAGGCTAACTCGTTAGATATGCTAACGCAATATTAATTTTGTAATCTATGATAAAGACTATATTTTCATCCTGATTCATTTGTACACACACAAAATATAAGGCAGGATACATTAATTCCTAGTCTATACTCAGTGTTTGAACCATCATCGTCACACTTGGTGCCATCGCTGAAAACACACTGCTATCTGAGCTACTTACCTGTCAGAAGAATTACTGATTGTGCACCTATCATACAGGAGACAGTGTTGATGGCAGCACAGGAGACTTGAAGAAGAACAAGATGTCTTAGGTGTTTATTCTAACAGAAGGACAAGAATGAAACTCTATGATACAAGTTATAAGAATGGTAACTGTTAGTATTATAATTCCTGTAGAGTCCAATTTTTTTCATAAATTTTCACGTGATATAACGATGCATACATCAAGCACGTACATTATAGGTGTAGAGTTGTCTAGCAGAATAGGTTGTGAAGAGATAGCTATACATTATAGCTGTAGTGCTATTATTGTAGCGATGACGCTTTACAACACCTTTGTATAAATGCACGTATGAACAGGGTTGAATACAGCAGCAACATTGTGAGTTGGTATTAATCAAGCTAAATAGGAGATGGCTAGGCTTGGCCGAAAAGTCTTCCTATGCCGGTGTCTGCATGTACAAATCACAATGTCATTACCAGTGGCCAGTGGCGTAGCCAGTCTTACATGATTACCAGGGATTTGGCAGTCATTACCCATACATGCAGGAGTACTTTAAACTGGCATATTGAGTTCCAATTGTCAGGACTTAGACTGGGCTCTAGCCCTGGAAAGCCTAGGTGTAGCCTGCTAGCAACAGTGTGTAACAAAGTGGAACACCATAGGTATAGTCAGCAAAGTCTGGTTAGCATGCATGTGGTCATGGCTAAATGTTTGCAACTGTCAATGTCACTAGCTGATCAGAGAATGTGCTAGAATATGTACACAGTAGCTAGTTACAGTGACATAAGCACAGTAGCACACAATCCTCCCATATAAGACTGTCAGGCTTCACACCCTGTAAGTTGTTTATGACATGGATACCATATGGGAGGGTTGTTGATGATATGTGGTTAGACCACAAAATATTTTTAAATGGTAGGGTTGTAATAAATACCCCACTCAACCTTTTTTGCGTGTGAAAAGCAGCCATGATATCAGCGCTACCATTTATCTTCCACCTATAATGGACAAACAAAGCACTCACTGTGATGGCTAGAAAGAAGAATAAACTGGATGCAAGCTTAAAAGGCTTCTCGTAGCGAAGACGGGCAGCTCACTAGAGACCCTATTATGGCGATCTTGTAAGGTAAAAGAGTGCTGCACAACTTCAATCTGCCATCTATTAACGTTATAAAGACTACAGTCGAACAATACGCATCCCTGAGCACACAAGATCCCGTAATTTTGTTCTTCTACGGCTTCTTCCGTATACGGAACAGCTGGCAATGGCGAAGAAGAACTTAGAAATTTATCGAGGTGGAGGCCAGTTAGCGATCTGTGGAGCACGGGTTAATTAATGGGTCATGGACACGCAGAAGGACTCAGTGAGTAAGGCTGTGTAGTTTTTATCATGAAAAAATGGAAGCCTTGGGCTGTACACGAGTGAAACAAAATGATAATAAGAATAATAATAATATTATGAATAATAATATGAACAATTCGCGTAAAATTCACAATTTTTGAATGTTTCTAAATTTCGTCTAGGCCATTTTTATTGCTATATCACCATTTGTCTGAGTTCAGTGTTTGATAATAAGCCATCTGAGTGTTTTTTTGTGCTCGAGTCTGCTTTCTAAGGCTGGTTTTAGGTGACTGCTCTATTAGGATTTTCAAAAATTCCACTTCGATCCCTATTATGAACCCACTATCGTGGTACATGATATGCTTTTGTAGGCCAGATCCTTGCAGCTGGTTTGTTCTAGCAGCTGTGTGGGTCAGACCGCAAACAAGTTGAGCTGAACCCTTGTGAGAAAACAGCTAAAAATGAAAGAAGGTTTTTTCTCAACATTGATGACAACGAAGTTGTCAAGAGCAGACAAATGCTTCCATCAACAGTTCAGGAAAGGCTATGAGGCTATATACTTTTATGGCTTCCTCTAATGCATGGTGAAATCTTTGGCTATAAATAATGTGTCAGGCATTTGAATGATTAGCAAGTAAGTCAATACTACAAAACTAATAAGTTAATATTTTTGAGGGCTCAGCTCAATGCGTACATACAGTATATATACCATAATTACTATGCATCGATCGATTGATGTGATGATAATATGGTGCAGATCTGAGACAACCATGGACCCTACTATATAGTAACTGGGCAGATATATCATACAGTATGGTAGTACTGTATATTAGGGATCATGAAGAATTGGGTTTTCCTAACCAAAAAATTCACCCAAACACCAGCTTCACAAAATCAATCCTGGCACCTTGGCAGTATTGGTTAGGTATAACCAAGCCAAAAAGTGCCTTCAGTATGATCAAGAGTTAATAATAGTAGAGAGGGAACTCCTAAAGGCTTGCAATAAACAGTTACGAAATTTCAAAAAAAAATTTATTCAATGGAATTTTCTACTGACTAACTGACTGCCTGCCTGCCTGCCTTCAGGCAAGCATAACTCGATAACGGCTAAGGCTATGGGCTTAATTTTTTCACTGTTCGACGTTGCTTTGTCCCGAGATGTGCCCTTTGGCATACCGCAGTACGTACAATGCGTGCATCATGGACTCACCTTTGTCCTCCTTTGTGTCCCATTTCTTTTTGCTGATAGTCTAAAGTGTCGATTCGCGGTAGTGCGATGCATGGCTTCCCTACAGTACATTTGTAAACGGGAATCGTCCATATTTTCCGTGGTGAACCGACTGATTGCAGAGACGATTCTAACATTGTTCTTTGCTTGTAACACTGTTTAACGGGCTGAACATAGCTGAAAGCGAAGAGTAGCTTTGTGCTTCTTGGCCTTGTGACTCACTACCGTGAGTCTTGATCAAAATTTACATTTTAACCTAGAATGAGCTGTACATCAATGCTAATGACACTAATATGAGTCATTTAATAATGATGAGGATGAGTGTTAGCATTATTAGTGTATATTGGACCGGTTATCGGTATTGGCCAATTTTGTTGTTTAATATTGGTTGTCGGAATAATCAGGTAATTTGGATATCGGTGCAACACTACTTGCAGATCCGGTCATGTATAATGGTACACTATCAAGGAAGGGATAAAAATCCAATATCAATTCATACACAACTTAGCATTCATGTGCATACAGCAGACAATATACATACCACTTGCATCAGATCGGACTTCATTGTATGAAAGGCTGCTTCTACATCTTGATGATAAAGTGTCCAATGATCCTACACGTGAACAATATACATATATGCAAGTTACTATTACTACCCATTATATGCTTACAAGTTACAAAGATGCAAATTACGTAGCTTACTGTTTGACAGGCAAAGTTTTGTTTATACTTGTGAGCTAAATAACAAGTAAACAACATGAGTAGGTGGACAAGTAACTTGGTATTATTTGTACCATGACTGAGTTGTTCCTCCAATGCTTGTATATGCTGTAGTAGAGATTGTTGTTTGTCTAACTGTGCCTGTCGTTCGGATAACAGTTTTAGTGAACACTCCTGTTCTAATTTGCTTCTCATCTGTACCAGAAGTCCTGTAATATGTATCACAATGTATGTGTGGAGCACGTGTGCGTGTGCGTGTGCATGTGTGTGTGCGTGTGTGTGTGTGTGTGTGTGTGTGTGTGTGTGTGTGTGTGTGTGTGTGTGTGTGTGTGTGTGTGTGTGTGTGTGTTGTGTGTGTGTGTGTGGTACATAGGTATAGGACTACTCAGTATACAATTTAAACTGGCGCATTACATGTGAACATTCAAGGCATATACACTGCACTTACATACCTTCATATTCATGTTTAGCTTTCACAAGAGCTTGCTTCACCATCTCTTGCACAACATTCTCATGTTCCTGATTCCACTGCTGTCGAGCAGCCTCAAGTTTCTGCTGAATTTCTGTACTCATTTTTGTCTGCTGTGCCTAAAAGAAACCCAAATAGGTTAACATACTGTTTGGAATACAGATATGATGTGCATGTACAATATGCATGTGCGCATGTATGTGCGTGCATGGTGTGTGGTATAAGCATAAGTACATGTACATGTGTATGTGTCTAAGAATTATGAATGTTGTACAATTAACCTTTGTCCATCTGACTTGTGCAGCCTCAAGCATGGAGCCTAACTGCTGTTTGGATCCTCTCTCACTTTCTACCATATACTGCAGCCGAGCATTGGTCACTGCAAGCTCTAGCTGTGCAGCATGCTCATCTTTCCATTTCTTCTTAGCCTTAGCTAAGGCCATTGCACAACTTTTGTCATGTTCTGCTTGCCATTCATGTTTGGATTGTGCTAGCACACTCATGTAGTCACTTTCTAGTTTCTGTTTTTCATTTTCAAACTGGACTGCACTATCTCTCTTTATACGCTCTATTGCTGCTTGATGTTCTGCATCATAGTTCTTCCTCACTTCACAAAATACATGTCTTTTCTGTTCCTCAAGTGTTTCTTGATATTTAGCTTGCATTTGATGGTTTGCATTGTTCACCAGTTCTTCATATTCCCGTTTCAACTGAGTCTTTATTTTGTCCACAATTTTTTTGTGTTCTGTTTCCCACTCTTTCCTTGCCTTCTTCAACAGCTGTTGAGTTTGTTTTTCCACCTGCTGCATTTTGTCATGGTTCCACAGCTCTTTGGCAGCTGAAACAGCAGATTCTATTCTGCTCTGCAAATTACTACCATTGTTTTTGATCCACTCCGATTTGGCAGCCAGGATTGTTTCTGATATCTCCTTCTGCTTTTCCAAGTCAAGCTCCTGACGTGCTAACTTTACTGCCTACATAACGATATATCATGTTGAGACTACTGTACTGGTTTGTAAGACTGTTTACCTCTATTATTCTACTTTCCGTTTCTTTCTTCCAATCTTCTTTGGCTGCCATTAAGGCATCTTCTTTTTCTTTTTGAAATCTCTTCTTATTCTCAGCCTGTGCATCAGCTAATGCTTGTTGAACTGATGCCATACTCTCCGCTAAAATAAAATATAGTAGACGTGTTTGCTAGAGTATATTTATAAATTTAATATCAACATCATGATCATGTCCTACATTTCTAGTACATGCCAGGTACTGAGATACATATATACAACATGGTACGTAACTTAACCTATTAACTGACACAACTTTGAAACAAGTTTGGCTTAGAAGCAAACTAGCAGTATTTACCTATAAGCGTCTGTCTCCACTCTGCCTTTGCTTTTTCCACTTCTTGCTGTATTCTTAGTTCACAGTTGGAATCTTTCTCTTTGAGTAACTCTTGAACTCTTGATGTTTCTTTTTCTATAACATCCTGGTTATCCACAGACATGTCACTGTCAGAATGATCTTCATTCTTTTTAGGAGACACCTACAGGTAGTCATTTGACAAATGAAGTATTTGATTACAACATTTTGCACGGCATATGTCTGCTTGTAGTGTGTGTGTGTGTGCGTGTGTGTGTGTGTGTGTGTGTGTGTGTGTGTGTGTGTGTGTGTGTGTGTGTGTGTGTGTGCATACATGCGTGTGTCAGTGCGCTGGCTTGCAAGCCAGCAAGAGGGCTTTCTTTACATTACGCATACACCATGCTTTGCACAAAGTGGACTAAGTCTCTGGCTCAGGTCCCTGCAATTGTCTATATGGCCTATCCACCCTCCTGGGAGTCCTCTCACTCTCACCCAGCCTAAATTTCAATAGCTTGTAAAGTAGGTTATGCAGTATTCCCTGGCTAGGTGAGTTCTCCCTCCTAACCTAATTTCAATGTTTTGTAATGGGTTATTCAGCATCCCCTGGTTGAGTGAGCGTGTACATTCCATGACGGGTGGGGTGGAGATGTAGGGGCAGATCCAGACTTATGGAAAGGGGGTCAAAAATGAACTGAGGCACTACATTGTCTCTGGTTTGATAGGTGAGACCAAAAAAAAAAAAAAAAGGTCACAGCCAGCTGAAAATAGCTGCCCACCACACCAACCATGCATTTATAGCTGATAAACTATATAAAAATCCTTAAATAGCTCACTACACACTGTTCTAATACTGTGACTGCTTTATTAGAGTGACTGCTCTATTAGAGTATCTCGATCTTGGTATATATACTGAAAATTTTTGGAGGGGGGGTCAAGAGCCCCCTTTGACTCCCCCCCCTGTATCCGCCCCTGAGATGATCTCAAGAGGGATGATGGTCTCCAGACAAGGAGAAAAAGAAGAAAGACAGAAGTGTGTGTTGTGCATGTGTGGCACGCGTGTGTGTTGTGCATGTGTGGCACGCGTGTGTGCGTGTATGGTATGTACCTCTTCTTCTCTCCCTTTGCATGCTTGCACATATTGCAGTTGTACTGATGCCAATTCAGTTTTAGTTTTATGCAGTTCTGACCTACAAATCAGACATAGTACACACTAGTTTATGTGCTTGTGATACTGACTGGAGTTGATCTATTTCTGACTTGTGCCTGTTGATGAGTTGCTCTCTCTCTAAACCAGCTGCTTCCTTTAAACGCAGAGAAGAGTCCTCGTGAAGTTTTAAACAAGCCAACCGGCAACTGTGTGATGAAGTCATAATACAGAGCACAAGCAAATAAAATGTCTTACTGTTCTAAACTAGATTTCTTGTCTTCCTCGGACTGTTGATGAAGCTAGTGATAAAAAAAAACTCAATAATACTATTGTATATACACATATACTAGAGATGCAATAATACAGTGTGCAGACGTATCGATATATTGCCTCTGGTGTATCACGATACAGCGATATATTGCACAATACAAAGTGGAGTCTAAGCAATGGATTATGTTGTCTTTTAATGTTTTTTTTTTTTTTTTTTTTTTTTTTTTTTAGTGAGCTAAATTTTCGAAAAGCATTACATACTACTCAGTTTAACCACAATGTACAATAATTTGATTGTCAGCCATGTTAACAAGCTACAACATGTCGATATATCATGATATACGATATCATGATATGCGATATATTGATATGGTTTGACTTTGTATTGATACAGCGATATTGTCTTAAAACGATACGATACGCGACACATGATATATTGTTGCATCTCTAGTACATACTGTATATACATACAGTGGGAATTTTCTGAGCACTAGTTCACTGATGAAAGCATGTGTTTGCTCAGATAAACGAAGAATTTGTTTACTAAATGGAAGATACATTTATTCTCATACAGCATTCAGTTAATCATAATTGAAATCTTACTGTGTATGTACGTATAAATCAATGGACTTTCATCTATTTGAACAAATTCACATTTTTTTATCATAGTATGGGAATTATGTTGTCCAGATAATAGACTACATCCACTGTGCTACAACACTTCACACTAATCATTGTGTACATACTTCAATTAGATCATTTCTGACTTTCTCCAATTGTGTGACAAGATGATTTCTGTTTTGCTCAATCTGCACACAGTGGTCCTTGCACAAGTGAAGTTCAGCTGTAGTTGATTGTAACTGGCCACTGCTCTCCTGTACTTGTTCCTCTGTTGTTGATAACTTAAATTTTAGGTCTTCTACCTATGACAACATAGATTCTTAAGTGGATGATAAACTCGACAAATTTATTAAGTATCAGCTACATTTATACCTATGTACAGACAAAGCCATACAACAACAAACATGATATTTGGAAATGTGTTTTTGCTATAACAACATGTTGTTTTGTGCACATCTTACCTCTGCAGCTAGTTGACATACTTGTGTACGTAGCTCCCTTTCCTCCTGGCTGTCAAGGACAAATGGTTCTTCATCATCCATCACACTACTGGGGTCCTGTTGTTGAGTTAACTTTGACTGTAGTTCACCAACCAACCTAGTCTGCATAGAGTTTATATGGAAATGTACGTATTCTACATAAATATGTCTACACACATGGACGCATGCACCCCCCTCCTCCTCCCACACACACACACACACACACACACACACACACACACACACACACACACACACACACACACACACACGCACACACACACACACACACACACACACACACACACACACACAACGTAATACACACCTGTGATTGAATGGTTTCATGAGATGCATCGAGCTCCACTTTCATTTGCAGCATATCATCTTGATGTTTCTGTTGTAGTGACTCCATGACACTATCATACTGCTGACGAAGCTTTTTCAAGTTATCACTGTTACGAAGTTGTTCAACTTGTTGTATCAAGGTCTCATTAGAGCTCTCTGCTGCCAGTAGCTTCTGCTGTAACTATAACACACATTTACAGATTAGCATAGCAACAATAGACATGCCATTAATACTACAGCTACACCTAAATCATACAAAAAGGACACATGCAATATATTGTTACACACAGTAACACACACGTGTTCGCACGAGCACGCACACACAAACAAGAGAAGCTTTAGCTTTCTGAAGACTACTTAGTGTTTGAATATTTGACAAATCCATATCCCTTCAATACCGTGGAGAACTGATTATATCCAAACACCAATTACAACTATCCAATGAAATACCAAAATGACTATTCAATTATCAACAAGTGTGTGCTCTATTAACAGCAATTACACAAATGAATGTGGATGTATGATTTTACAACTGTTTCAGTTATATAAACATCTCCCCCCCCTCCCTGATTCAGATAATTTCTCTACTGTAGTGAGTAGAGTCAACGCATGACAGCAAAATACAACTTTAGAGTACAAACTGTGACATATATAAAGACAAACTGTTCTGATAGAAAATTCTGTGCATCTATAACTGAGGCTCTACAGCAGTGTTGCAAAAAGCCATTGAATATTCTTTGACTAACTTCAATGTTTGGTTAACCAAAGCGGGGATAAATTGGGAAGTCATTAACAAAAATTATGTTTTCTAAAAACAGGTTACCAAATTTTCTACTGTACATGTAACACTATCACACGACATATACACACCTCTCCTTGTGCTGAATCCAGTACACTGGCTTTAGTGCAGAAGGCCTCCAGATTGCTGATGGCTTCGCTTAGTGACACTTGCAGTTGCTGAATTTCACGATCCTTCTGTTGTAACTGATCTGATAATAACTCCTTCTGGTGCTGTAGTTGTCGCTTCTCATGATTAGCAATACGTAATTTTCTTTCATGATCATCCTGTAGTAATTCTAATTGTTTGGTGAGTTCATCAATTTTACGGCCTCGTGAGCTGTACAGTACTTCTAACTGTACTAGTTCATCACTAGGCTTCATTCCTATAACAGAATGAACAACAGTTTAGCTCTTCTCTCCATGTGCAGGTATGTTCACATGTGCATGAGTGTATGTAAAATTAAATATGTATGTATGGATGTATATTTCGTACACATACACATGGATACAACACATGATCATAAACTATATACATACCATTAACAGGTCGCTTCATGGGATGTTGTATAACTTGTTGCATGGTAGCAGTAGTGCCTACAGGACTGAATGACAGCAGTGGTTCCAGTGGGGCACTTTGTGCCTTCTTCGTATTGTTACTGTAATGGGATGGTGTTGTTCTGATAGTATGGATGGGAGAACTTCTTGTCTGTTGTACATTGCCTTCTTGTAAACCAGAATGTTGACCAGTTTGCTGAAAATGTTGACAAAAATTTTCGTAATTGTATGTGCAGTGTGTTTTTGAGCTTGCGTACATGCATGCATGTATGTATTTAAAATGAAAAATGTACTCAAAGTTTATATGGTCACACATTTGCTCATCTTCGTAAAATTGCACAACTTCATACCTCATTAAATACTTCCACTTGCTCAGAGTGGGTGGAGCCAGTTGGTGTGACATCATCACTGCTCAAAGTGGATGTGTCGGCAGACTCCATAGTACTGTTACTGACTGACTCATCTTCCCAGTCTTCTTCATAAGGTAGTGCTGTACTGAGTAACTGCTTGAGCTAAGCGTGGAATGAATCTGGTATTAAGGTAGCCTAACTATTAAATACAACTAAATGCATTTAATACTATGCGCTTTATCGTTTGGAAAGTGCACATGCCACATACAGTAAGATCACAGATTTTGAAGATTAGATAGATAGATTATCAATTTTGTCAAAAGACGTGGGTATACAGAAGGTTTATAGCCAGTAAACGTGTTCCCCACACATATAAAGACAACACACAGAGGACAAGTAACCACACAGTTGTAAAATAACAATCAAAAATACAATTAAATGTTGAATACAGTGATGACAACAGGTCAAAGTAGTTACTCACTTCATTTTCCCTATTTACATCATCTTCATTGTCTTCCTCTTCGTCTTCATGACTACCGCCACTACCCGGCAACTATGGTGTAAAGAGGACGCGTTAAACATTGAACAACGTCGTACACAAAACTATTTCAGTTTAGTGGTGTTAAATTGTAAAATAATGTTACCTCGCTGGACCCAAAGCTTAGTTGAAACTCAGTGGCTGAGTGAGTTTCCATCGCGACGGCAACAAGTTTTCCCGCCAGTTGAATGTGTTGGGGGGCGTCCCTTTTGTTGTATTGGTTTGCTCATAGATATTATCTATGGTTTGCTTGCAGATTATTGCGTTTGAATTTGTAGACAGTTAGTGGTGCACATTGCTCAGTATTATTAACAATCGTGTTCGGAAACTTGTACCATACTTGGCTTCGTTTGACAGTTTCTGCTATACTTCTAATAAAAGCGCACCTATCCTAGCGCTTAATCAGTGCGCTTATATTGAAATCCCTCTCGCTACTCAGTGGATTGAATGAAAGACCTCTAGGGTAAAGTGTATAATGAGCAAGTCGAAGAAATACAAGAATGTCTTTAAACTTGGTTAGTCAGCGCAGAGATCGTGTACATTTTGCATTAACATTGTAACTCACGTGAACCTGCAGATCTGTCAACCTCTTTCTCTCTCACCCCTCCTTATGTGGGTAATACACCTTTCTCTGTCCATACATCTTGGGACCATGATAAAGTGCTCATATATTAAAGCTTTATATGTATGTACATAATGGGATGTCATGGAGAGACACACTGTTGGTAGATCTGTGATTGATTACACTCTAAAAGTTTCTGTGATTTCTAAAATTAAGTTATTATTGATTTCAAACTTTCATCCTTGACTGTTGACTTGGCATGAATTTAATTACATGGATTTGAGTTAGTGTTAAAATAGTACATTGGTTGTGTGTGCTAGAGTGTGAACTTTGTTTTGTTTGGGAAGATTTAAAAAAAAAATGTCTTCCTCACATACAAATATACTGCGTCATGCACTGATGGTTTATTAACAGTTGTGTAACTTATGTCTTGGCAAAGTATTCCATCCTTATGTATTCAACAAACAATATGCTGTAGTATAAATTTGTACATATATTTCTCTTTAGCTCATCAGGTTCTGAGTATTACCGAAGTCAACTTCAAGAGACGTTACATACAGGTACATTTGTTATAGTACATAATGACATGTGTACTGTATATTTGTGTTGTTAGGGTTGGACTGAGCTGACTATTGAACCCCAGACAAGCTCTGGTCGACTACTGAGAGTGTCACTGAATTGTAAACAATGTCATATCCTTATAGTGTGTGTATAAAGTACTTTGCAGCCAGGGAGTGTATAGTTGTATAGCAGTTGCAATTTTCTATGCATCACTAAAGTAGCTATGGAGATACAGTATTATATATAAAAAGTTTTGTATGAGAAGCTTCTATAGTGTGTGTTATTCTTAACTTGTGATACGTATTCTCAAAGTATCAGTTAATGGTGTTAGAGTGGAGAACTACAGTTATGTCGACCCAACTCTTAGCATCTGTCCTGCTGAGTCAAAGAAGTATGTGTATAATAACTTGTATGTGTCCCTGCTTGAAATATTGTTGTGTACATCATGTAGTTTGTTCTGTGTGTAACATGTACGTAGGCTCTCAAGCGACTGTTTTATTAGAGTTTATATGCTAAAAGTTGGTTGTTTGAACTCCAATATACACTCAGATCGTTTGTTCAAAATGAAAAATTGATGACTCCATTGTAGTGATGCCACGATATATCATATATCATGATAATCGTGATAGAAACATTTCATGATAATGTGATAGAGGAAAAGCTATATCGTGATATGAAAAACACAAATTATTAAGTGAAAAGTGACTTGATATTTGCAAAATATGAGGATATTTCTTTGGCAACAAGTGGTAAAAACAAGTGTCAACTTTGTCAAATAATTGTTGTAAATTGACTAAATAAAACT
Organism: Dysidea avara; assembly: GCF_963678975.1. NCBI lineage: Eukaryota > Metazoa > Porifera > Demospongiae > Dictyoceratida > Dysideidae > Dysidea > Dysidea avara. Next base: position 13,431,504 of record NC_089276.1, read on the forward strand.
TGTCCTGTGAAAACATTAACGTATTCAATTCATTTAATGCATAAGTCCCATATCGTGATATTAAAATTTTCATATTGTGGCATCACTACTCCACTCAATTATAGAGAGGACTTACATGCATGATGACACAGGCTAACAGCAGTTGTCAGGCAGCCATACTTCTATGGGTCAGAATGAACAACTTGACAGTGGAGCTAATAAAGAGCTAATGAGCTGGCATTACTCATTCAACAACTCAATACTTAATTGCTTCACTATGGACCATCAAAAATAGCTTTTCAAACATAACATTGTTCTGGAACATGGCCGACAGCTGCGGTTGCTTAGCAATTATGATGAATTACATATCACCCTGCAAGTCCTCTATTAATTGAATGATTGTTTTAACCTTTGATGAGCAAGGAATATGACATACATATGCAGAGACATGTGTAGAATGCTTTTCATATTTTTAATGGTGATTTTTTAAGTATACATGTAATGTTTTCTGCGGTGTAGGAGGAACTTGGAATTCTTTGATGGTTGTCATTTTGAGGCTATAGCATCTTGTGATATTGAGTGGTCACTTGGCAATGGTGAACTAGTTATTAAAATACCCAAAGAGACATTTGATAGTAATTCAGGTTAGTACTGCTAGTGTGTACATGATTTATAACATCTGAAATGTTATCTGTTACATGACAGTAGTGTGTGTGCATGTGTGCGTGCATGTGTGTGTGTGTGTGTGTGCAGAAACACATATGATGTATTTATACACACATCTAAAAGGATGGCATCCACCATGTGTATATGTACATGATCTGTTTACATTCAGATGTTCTCAAGATGCGTATAGCCTTCTCACTGGATCATCCTAATGGCGGTGTACACTTTGTGGATGCAGCAGATTCTGTATGTAGTCATATGTGACAACTGTGATAATAGAGAGATTGTGAATGAGCATACTGTACATACTCAGTTACAGGACTAGAGCATTGTGTACATTTTGGCTTATAATGTACTGTGATGGTACAGAATATAAGCAACATGTACAGAATTTTGTCAGACTTTAAATTACTGACCTTTATAAATGTTTGAGCTGGCTTCACACAGTTCACAGTATATTACATATGCCATAACTGTGTTGACATTGGTTATCTGTTTGTTAATTTTATCTCGAGTATATTAATGACCATGTAGATGTAGGCATGGAAATGTACATACCAAAAGTACATTTCCATGCCTACATTTCCATTACCAAAAGTTTATTAATACATTGAGAACCACTGTAGTCATATACTGTATTGAAATGGTTGTTTACTTTTCACAGAAATATGTACACATGTATACCTATGGATGGGGGAACACCTCCAGGTACACTACATCACTATATTATGATTATAGTACTAATTGTTACGACAGATTGTGGTTTCCTTGTGTGGACTCCTACCAGGAGGTGTGTACATGGAACATCGATGTCACTGTACCATCCAACATGATTGCCGTCAGCTGTGGGGAGCTGTGTGAACAGGTGAGGGTATATTTGATCCCCGACAATTGTAAGACGAGAGCCTCAATACAAATGTTATGAACTGTATATAGATGGTGGTGGACCCTTGGTTCCCCAAATTGTTTTACCAGTGTTTGATAAAGTTGTGTGGTCTTGTGGTCTGTGTAGCAATACTGCAGAGACTGAAGGGACAAGAAGTAATGTTTTTGTGTGTCTTTTAGCTACTAACAAACGACGGTCATCGTAAGGTGTTTATGTACACTGTTACAGTACCAGTGGCAGCACCTAACATTGCCCTAGCTGTGGGGTAAGCTGTGCATCCCCTAACTGTAACACTGTTATGACATTTGGTGTGCAGGAGTTTTGAGATCTACCCTGACCCAGTGATGCCAGAGATCACATACTTTTGCCTACCTCAGTTGTTGCCTGTATTGAAGAACCTGGGGACCTTCATGCAAGAGGTATGTATAAAGGAGTTACTATAAAAGGACACTGATGGTGCTTTGAGAATATTCAAAACATTTAAGGCTTTTTAGGTATCTCTATAGATATGATTATTGTGTTATTGGACTGTTTTGTTTAAGTGTTAAAGAATGTACATATGTATATGCTCTATCAGAGAGATTAAACTTTGCGTGTACAGAAAATGCACGCATGTGTCTTATGACTTCAATATCCAATCATTGTTTCAGAATACACTCAAGCAAGAGTACATAATAATAGAAGAGAGAGGAGAGTGTCTAACTCTCAATATAATCCATATAAGCACACTGTGCTCAAACCCTCCTACTTCGATCCATAAAACTTCTAGTAATAAATCAATACCTTTAAGTAAACAGAAGACTGTTGATATTTCCTAATTGAAGCAGTAGAAGTGCTACAACCTCCTTCATAGAGCAAGCCATTTGTCACCTTTGGTGGCTATAGTTGATTGCACAAGGTCTGAGCGCAGTGAGTTTGGTGAATCTACTGAAGTTAGACACTCTCCTCCCTACTCTATTATTATGTACTCTTGACTCAAGTATGTGGATCTTTATAGTTATCTATACCTCAGTTTTTTGAGCCGTAAAACTGACTATTCAATTAGAGAATTTGGTTGTCATTGTGCATGCTGTTAGAGTATAGATGTGTGTTCTATTAGAGTAGTTAGACGTTGCTCTTTATATAAATCAATGGGCTTCGGTTATCTGAACAAACCCATTGTTTGAACACTCTAAGAAAAACAATCGATAACTATGGATTAACTGTATTGGGTTTTAAGTACTGCATTGCATATCCATCATTGCTAACTTATGCTCTGTAGACGTTGCATGTGATATACTGTATGAGCTACTTACTGTATGAGCTACTGGATAGTACTGTGCTTGCTATATATAGTGCTGCTACTTTAGTTGTACATGTTCAATGAAAATTCTGTTATAGTAACTAGTTTGGTATGGTTTGATTAATTTTGTTTCTTGTCCAGATATTTGGATTCTATGAGGAGTTTCTTAGTTCACGATTTCCTTTCTCTAATTACAAGATGGTGTTTGTGGATGAAGTATACCAGGATGCTGCATTGTATTCTACTCTGGGTATTTTTAGGTGAGTGTAGTATGTATGTTTGTTGTGTGTGTGTGTGTGTGTGTTTACGTGTGTGTGTGTTTGTGTTGTGTGTGTATGTGTGTGTGTGTGTGTACGTATGTATGTAGACTGTGCTAATGGGGACCCTGTGTTAATTGAGATAACAAATGTCAACTGTCCATGCCTCACAAAAATGGTGATGTTCAATTGTGACTTGATGTGCCATCACCTTCAACCATGAAGCATGGTGCAGCCTCCTGCAAGGAAATAATCCTATCCTCAAGCCCCGGACTTTAGTGTTTGAATATAGTGCAGCGTAATGTGTTATAGATATTTGTATAGTGTTGTGTAGGTGTCATTACACAGCACCCTTAACATTGTAGTATCAGTATTACATCCTTCATTGTTTGCAGTGTCAACCTCCTTCACTCTCCTCGTATCATTGATCAAGTATACATCACCAGACCATTGATGGCACTGGCTGTTGCTAAGCAGTACTTTGGTTGCTTCTTACTGCAGTACTCGTGGTATGTGAATCAGTTGTTATAAGTATGTGTTGTATAGTATGTGTGAGTTAGTGTTTGATATGTCAATGTGCAAACAGTTATTAACATGTCTTTTTTGTACAAATTAACATGGTAAATCTGTGTTTATTCGAAATTGGAAACGATTGTTCTATTAGAGTATTTTGAGTACAAGTGTATGTTCTTTTAGAGAGTATGTTCAACGAGATCATTGGTGTTTCTTGGGGGGTCCACTGTACAGTGGGACCTCCATTGTTATCCTAACACCTGTGTCCTAACACCTGTGTGCTAGTTCAATAAATAAAAGTGTTCAGGCAACTGAATCTGTCCTGGTACAGCACTCTATCCTATTACTCCAATAGAATACACACTTGCTCTGATACATTGTACACTGGTTGATGAAATATTATTCTAATGAAACAATTGCTTCTGCTGTTCAGAAAATCAACGGTTTGGTTTATTTAGATTGATAGATGAAGTCCTACTCTATCTTCTGTGTAATGTTTACTTTATATACAGTACACGTATATAAAATGCACATGCAGTCCTAAGTGATTCTTATAATCAAAAGAATGTACACCCCTTGTTATTTCTCCTTTATATGGCTCACTTTTATACAGCACACAACTGAGCATCAAATCACAATAACAACTTGAACCTCAATCTTCAACTGCTCTAATAGAACTCACAACCACCTTAATACAACCACACAGGTTTCTAGAATGTGCCAATCTTCAAGTTATTGTGCAGTAGGGCAGGATAGCTAAGGATTTAAAGCTGTGTGTATGTATTTTTTGCCTTATGACGTGATAGATTCTTGTGTTGGTAGGTACGACTGGTGGCTACCACAAGGACTGGCTGGCTATGCTGCCGGATTGTGTATGAGCAGGTTGTTTGGTAGTACTTGGTACCAACACTGGATAAAGAAGGTGAGAACATACTTGTATCCAAGCTTAGAGGTGGGCGATAGCAAAATTTTCACAAGACGATTGATAGTAATGAATGTATCACGATAATATCTAAATGACAGATCAGTAGTTAGCTGCTTGTACAATTGAGAATTTTGTGAACAAACTTGCTAATTTATACATTGTTTACACCTAATCATTGCTCCTTTCTTGTGAAATACAAGAATATGGTTCATGAATAGAACTACTTAGTAGTCATTTACATCCATCACGATAGTGTAGAGGCTAAATATCATGATACAATTTAAAAATTAATATCACGATACTCGATAGTTTTTACTATTGCCCAGCTCTATCTAATCTCTTTGGGATCATGAGATAGTGTTAACTTGCTAGCCTATCAATGCTGTAGTAACAAATACTTGATCAAAGTAACAGTCCGAAACCTTTGTCATACTGTACCAATACTGTGTGAATAGTTAATTACATACTTGGGAAGTAAAAGGACAAATACACTTAGTGCAAATATGATAATTGAGAATCTGTAAATGCCTTAAGACTACTTTTGCAGACAGTTACAATTTGGGTAACTTATTGCGGTTTTCCAAGTTCTTGCAATGCAAAGTGTCATGCGCTGTACAAGCATGTGCATGCGCAGTTGTTCAATAGCAGATTTTTTTGGTGTTGTTTACACTCATAGGACTTTAGGCATGTTTACGCATACAACTCGACAGCCACAGAGCATACGTAACAAGTGTAGGTACATTTAAAGAACTGCGCATACTGACACAATATTACGTTTTGCATTGCAAGAACTTGGAAAACGGCAGTATCTTAGGTTCAAATGATTAAAACTGTCCGCCTCTTTTATTTCTGTATATAAACTATAGTGAATAGTATTTTGTAAACAGGCCTTGGTGTTGTTTACTAATGTTGTGTTGTAAACAGGAAGTGGAGAAGGTGTCTGAGTATGAGTCAACTCACACCTTACCTCCCTTATATGGCTACTCAGGAGGAATCACCATTGAAGAACCTGAACTGGATGAGCCGATGGAATTCACTGGCAAGCCAATCATCCACACTCACCTACTCAGTGCTACAGAGCTAGACATTCTTACTACTAAGGCTCACCTTGTTGTGAGAATGATCCAGGATAGAGTTGGGCAGGAATTGTTTCTTCAGGTGCTCGTGCAAACTATAGTAGCTACTTGGGTGAATGCATGCTTATGCTAAATCTCTTGAATATTGGAATATTGGAATTAGACCCCAATATTAGATAACATTGGATTTGAATCTCCCAGCTGTGTAATGAATAACAAAAGTTAAGGAGACTCACAGTACAGACAGTTGCCGTGCACTACAAATCTGTTACTGGCTGCCAGTTAATATACTAAATGCCCACAAAGTTAATTTTGAATGGCTTGTTAGTTGAAATGTTTGTTGAAAAGCTACCCATTACTTTGTTGCACAGCATTTACATTGTATAAAAAGCGATGCTAGACTTTGTATGAGTATACTGTATGTACAGTATGTATACTGTACCTATGTACAAGCATGTCTTGTTTGTTTGTTGTCATGGTAGGCTGTTGGTAAACTACTCAGTCTGGGAAATGCAGCTTGTGACTCTAAAGACTACAGCAAATGGAAGAACATGCTGATATCAACTGCTGGGGTCAGTACTGTATAACTTGGCCACCTACTGTACTGTTATTGTATGGCGTATGTTTATATATGTAAACAAAGGGTGCATATGCATATATGCTTCTCTTTTTGCTAAACTCTTATCCATACCAATAACTCTATGTGTAGTTGATCAAAGCGCTCTCATCTGTGTCCAGCAAAGATATCACAACATTCGTGGAGCAGTGGATGTATCCTTAACACCTTGTATTAAAGTTTGTATCATCATTATCTGACCGTTATGGCTAAGTTCAGCTATTCATAGAAAACATACAAGTTAGCAAAATGTTCAAATATAACATGCATTCACTTCTAGCATTATTACTGTATTAGCATGTTTATTTATTTATTCCAGCTGTATTATTCTAAACTGCTGACATAAGCAGTTCAGATTGTTTGTATAACTGTACTAAATTCATTTTCTCAGCCCTAAGGTACATTTTTGATAGTGCCCACCCAGGAATTATATGTATATTTTGGTTGTGTTGCATAATACTGAAATAGGGCAGTTCTGTTGTTTGACTTAACTTGTGTACAAAATAGTTGTAGCAGTGGTATACCAAGGTTTACTGCATCATACAACTATATCAGAAAGAAGAACCTTGTGGAGTTGAGGTTACGTCAAGAAGTGCCTCGTGGAACTAACAAATTTGTGGTATGAATACAAGTGTGTGTAGTACACACGTACTGTACATACATCTGTTACTGTATAGCTGGAGGGACGAAACCTTTGTGAATTTCGCGAGTAATGTTGATGGCTTCATGAAAATATAATTGCAAAATGTTTGAGGTTTATACATGTTACCAAAACAACCTACAGTAAAAACATTTTCTAGACATTCATGAGTTTAAAAATGTAAAAATCATAGTTTACACAGTTTCACGAAAGTTTTGTCCCTTGAAAAATTCCAGTTATATGGTGTATTGAGTCTCAGTATCAGGAGTGTTACTGTGTACCATGTAGAGTACACTGCTTGTGTACTGTTCCTATGTGTTCTCAAGGTCACAATACTGTTTTATACCTGTAGGGGTCAATGACAATCATAGTACAGGAGTTTGATGGTAGTTTCTCACATAGTATAGTGGTGGACGACTTCTATACAGTACACGATCTGCCATGTCACTCTAAGTTAAAAAAGTAAGTGACACCAATTTGTTTGTGCAAGTGTTACCAAGTGGTAAAATGCTGTGTTTTGTGGACACTACAGTGTATGGTTTGTGTTTGTCACAGGAGTCGGAAAAGGAAAATGATAGTCAGTACGGGGGAAGAAGTTGATATTGATGTTTCGGGAACTGAGTATGTATGTATGTGTGTGTGTGGGGGGGGGGGGGGGGGGGGGGGGTAACATCTACGTACAAGTAATAAGACCAACATAGGAGTCCTTGTTTAAGAGTGATCTTCATTATGGCAATATGTTGTCCACCCCAAAAAGTTACAAATATAACAGTCTGGATTGTAAAAATGCTTTCTAAATATTGATTGCTACATTGCTATATTTGATTGCTGTATTGAGTAGAGTGGCTGGCTGTTCTATTAGAGTATCTCATTCTTAATATACTGGTATGTATTTCATATCTTAATTATTAACCCTTAAGCCCACGTAATCCAGAAAACTGGATTTAAACTTGATAAATACATGTTCCTTGCACAAAGTGTTGTAACTTTCAAAGTATCTGTCGGCTATGCAATTTACTCACGATGTAACAAGGATTAATAGCTATAGAGTTTTATCCTAACGCTAAATGGTGAGGCCACTAGTTTTGTAAGTAACTTTTTGGTAAGACCCTTTACATACCTTCATCTATAAAATAATCCATAACTCAATGGTGGTTGCTCCTATCACATTGCAACAAGTTCTAAGTTACCCCACCTAGTGTCACCGTGTGTGCCTATATTGTGTAAGTACGCATTTTCCCAAAGTTCTTTAGGGGTTTACAGTAAGGATTAAATTACTAATGTGGTAGGGCAAAGTGATATGCAGGTGGGTGACAGGGTTGATACTTGGAATATTCTTTTATAGTGGGATTAAAAAGGTGCATGCATGCATGTTTTTGAGTATTAATGTATTGTCCAACTGCTGCCTCTCCTAACTGCTGTTGGGTTATTTATAATCCAAAAGATGGGGAAGCATGCATACTCATCAGTAATATTCAATACACCTTTTTCACAGATCTGATATTCCTGTCCTGTGGCTGAGGGTTGATCCATACTTTGCCTGGATCAGACAAGCGAGTACAGAGCAGCCGGACACCACCTGGTGTATGATGTTGAAACATGAACGCGATTCTAACGCACAAATCGTGGTAAGTCACTGTGAGTAGTAGCATGTTGTATATTTTATTGTGGTACGTACGTGGGAGTAAAGATATAGTATCTATATAGCCCTATGTAATATTTTTAGAGTGGTCACAAGGTTATACGTATGTTTTCTGTTGTTACAGGCAATAGATGCCCTTGGCAATGTTCCTTCTATCACAGTACACTCAGCCCTGATGGATGTGGTGTCATGTTCCAGCTATTATTATGCAGTCCGTGTACAAGCTGCCAATGTACTGACCATGGTTAGTATACTAGAAATGTGTCCAGTATTTGTATACTGTATTATACTCAATGTACTTCATAACAGTACATGTGTATGTGTATACAATGTTTCCAGACCTGTCTTATTCACACGCTGAACTTTCAGCGACTGTTCAATTAGAGTATTTCTTCACCAATGTAGAGTACTTGAAAAGATCTCTGTATGTAAATCAATGGGCTTGCTTATGTTTAATGTTTTGAACACTTCATACTCTAGGAGCATAACATTATGAGTGCATTCGGACAACTGACATGTACATGAAACTGTTGTGAACTGATGAGCAAATAATATTGTATTTACAATATTACACACAGCTAGTTGATAGAGTTCTAAAACAGTTTGTCCTCATGTAAAAGTCTACATGCATGCTACAAAATACTGAGATGTACATACTATCTTGTTGTAAATCTGTTTACAGAAAATGAAAAAAAGTCATTTAGTAACATTAGTTCTGTATGCTATGTGTACAGATGTCTGGTGTACAAGGAGTTAGTAGTAGTTTGACTGGTGTGGCCACTCCCATGATTCAGCTATTCCAGAGACTGTACAGTACACGAACAGCACCCAGCATTATTAAATACAACAACTTCAGTGATGTTGGCTTGTACTTTCTCTTAAAGGTAAGCACCATGGCCTTAGAAAATTCAAAACACTTTACTATAGCAGGAAAAATTGGCATATGAGCAGGATGTTATTGAACTAAGTTCTGCAAATTTTTTCATCCAATAAAAGACTTAGCCATTATCTTTATTCTTGACATAATCTTATCAAATTGCTAAAGTTTCTTGCTACCAGGATGTCTTTTGTCATTTTTTGTGTGTGTACATTTTAGGCTTTGCCATTGAGTATTGCTAGTATTCGGTCTTCCAATGGCACCTGTCCTCAGGAAGTTCTACGGTTTCTAATGGACTTGTTTAAATATAACAGTAATCAACTAAATAAGGTATCCTATTTGTGTAACATGTGTCTTTTCTGTGTACATATGTACTTCTAATTTATTGGGACTTAGCTTACTTGTCCAAAACATCTGTGTTGTGCTAGTTCTATCACAGAATTGTGCTGTCTATGCAGGCCCATCTGTGTGCATGAGAAACTGATGAAACGATTTGTGTGTACTACACTAAAATAGAATCTTTAATAGATTTAGAATTTATTCTGATAAATGAAGCTAATTTATTTACATATACAAGAACTACTCTAATAGAACGTACACTTGTTCTGATAGAATACACATAGTTAATAAAATATTCTAATAATGCAGTCACTTTTTCATTTGTATTCAAAGGGGATGGTTGTAGTATTGAGATCCCAGCTAATGTCTTTGTGTGTATTTAGTCACTGCAAGCATATTGAATTGTACACTGGTACCATTTTAATTTTATTTTGTCTTTTAGTTTAGCGACTGTTACTTTGTTAGTTCATTAATTGATGCTCTGTCTGCCATGGTCACTGACAAGAGTGCACCATCTGAAAGCCTACAAGTGTAAGGGTTACATCACTAGTCACTTTGCATGCTACTAACCATTATGTGTATGTGAAGAATATGATTGTACACCATCTATGGATGGTTCGGTATTAACTATTTGTATGTGCGTATTTTTGCAGAGGCTACGTCCAACTAAATGACAGTGCTCAGACTGCGCATATTATTAAGGTGTATAACTGTGTGGAGTAGTTTGTGTAGTGTGACATGCACTTATCTGGCCGTTAGCTTATCTGTTTAAACTTGAACTACTCCAAATGAGGCCATTTACATATGTACGTACAGTATAAACACAAGACGACTGCTAGTAGGGTCAAAAACTGTGGTTTCGTGACCAACCTCTGGCTAACAAAGTTTGATGGTTTAATATTGTACTTTAGGGTATTTTAAACAAAATGAGCTCCCACGCCGCTTTTTAAAGTCCGGGGAAAGTTCAGTAGAGCCAAAAGTCTAAAATGGCTACTAGCTGACATGCGCAAAAATAAAATAATGATAAAAATTTAAGTAAAGGTTCCTGTTAGACTAATTTGGGGTCAAGGAATCTATTTCTGATGTTATTTTTGTGATTGGATGTTCCTATAACCTAGAAATTTAAGTTTGGTAGCTACCGGAACAAACAATTAGCTAGCTGTTTACAGTGATTAAGCCTTGTTCTTTCAGCTCCACAGTCAATAGTATCCCTCTTGACAGTACACGGCCCTCTTGACAGAGTTAGCTGACTAAAACTAGCTGACTGTCAATTCTTTGCAATGAGAAGCAATTAATGGCTGATGCCAAAAAATTGTCAACAACATTGGTTGAATTCAAGCTGCTCAGGTGAATAGAAAGTAACTCTCAAAAGCACGAGGAATATACTCCAGCACGTATGCACAGAGATGGGCAAGCTGTACAAGATCTAACATCATGCTTTAATATTGCTTTCCATTTGATCCGGCATTGCCTGCTCTAAGAACCTCACAATTAGCTATTCCAGCTACACCTGAGCTCATTTCAGACTTCAAGGAGGCCAAGCAAGATGGGGAGACCCAGCCGATAAAAATTTTCATGGATGAGCGCATCTATTCTAAAGAAAAATCCATCCATGATTGCATAAAACGTAATTCACATCTCACCTTTGCAGGGATTCCATCAAGAAAAGTCTCTGAAAACACACTAAAAATAAAACAAGGAGAAATGGATAGCAGGATACTAGCATCCGTGTTGATGTCAATGGTCTACTGTTTCTACCTGAGCTTATGAAACATCGTATATCTGAAGAATACCTAACACTGTTCAATTCCAATGGTACTTTCAGAAAGACTCAAAAGAGCAAACTTCTGCAGAAGTTAGCATTACTGCCTCTTGATGTCAACTCCTACACAGCATTAGTGGACAAGATGTAGTGCCTAGCATCACCTATGTGTCAAGAGTGATGGGCCTCCACACACTTGGGGTGACTACACCAACAAAATAGGGTCTGTGATCCTGGCACAGCGTGTCAGTATTACCACCATCATCTGCATCAATGATCCCCATGACTATGCTGAGTCCACTGATCAAAGATAAGCGTGAATTGCGCATTCAGGGTCAAGGTCCCATACCCAATGTATATATGAAGCCAGCTGATCTATTTCCCATGGTCTGCAATTCAAGACAATTCTCTGCACTGCTGGCAACAAGAAATGCCTCCAGGCTCTAATCAAAACTCATCAGCTCTCAGAACTGTCTAAGTCTATCAGTCAGGAACTAGTCTACTCAGTCTGAGTGAGTCTGTCAATTGGTGACACCAAAGAAAGCCTGAGTTTTAGCCAGGGTGGGGCTGACACAATTATGCTATCTGTTTATGCAGCTCTAAGATCGATATCACCTGGTTATAGCAATCTCATAGTAATCGATGCAGAAGACACAGATGTGTACATTCAGGCTGCAGCCATTTCACATGACATTCCAGGTATTATAATACCTCTCAGAAGCAAATTTTTTTCTGCAGAGGCATGTGTACTGAATATTTTGCCAAATCTCTTATACCTTTTTGTGTCTTGTCTGGCTGTGATGCCAACAGCTGTTTTTCTGGGCACAGCAAGATATCCCTCTATGAGAAATTGTCAAAAAGTACTGAGGCCGGTAGCCTCATCTCAAAGTGTAGAGAAGGCCTTCTGCTGAGTGATGATGTCTTGAATGACCTTAAGTCCTTTGTTATCCGCTACATCTATGGAGACACACAAAAGTCCTCTCTGAATCTAGCCTGTGCAACCAAATGGAAAAGCCTAAAGAAAAAATCTTCAGTGCGTTTGCTTCCTGATGATGACAATCTTGAGCAGCATATCAAATGTGCCAACTTTTTAGCTCATGTTCAGTGCCACCCTGACCTGAGAAGACATCCCTCTCCCATAGGTCATGTTTGGGAATTGGTGAATGGCCAGTGCGCCACACAAACCTGCCCTTACAATTTCACTTTCAGTCCCATCAGTGTGACAGGATGGCTATGACTTTGCCAATTCAGAGCTGAATCTGAAGCTGCATATGAATTTGAATCTGATTTTGATACTGAACCTGAATCATCAAATGAGTTGGAGTCATTGGATGAACCTTGAATTAGACTTAGCACACTGTTTATATTACATATTATTGAGCAAAATTCTTAAAATTTTACATTAACAGAACATCCAATCACAAAAATAACATCAGAAATGGATTGCTTGACCCCAAATTAGTTTTAAAAGAACCTTTATTTGAATTTTTATCATTATTTTTATTTTTGCGCATGTCAGTTAGTAGCCATTTTGGACTTTTGGTTCTACCGAACTTTCCCCAGACTTTAAAAAGCGGCGTGGGAGCCCATTTTGTTTAAAATACCCTAAAGTACAATATTAAACCATCAAACTTTGTTAGTCAGAGGTTGGTCACGAAACCACACTTTTTGACCCTACTATGCTTTGTATGGTCACTAATCAGTTTTAACAAGGCAGAACAATAATATTGGACCTATAGATGATGAGATTTGACCTGCTCAATGTATTGTGTGAATGTACAGTATATCCCTAACTGATCGAGTTTCCTAGCCATACCTGTTTCACTGCCCATAAAAGTCCCTATACCAGCAGTGAAAAGTTGTAATTTCAATTTCATTGGCTAGAATATGTGTTACAGTGTGGTGTTGCTTAGCAATGGTTGCTAAGGTATGGTTACTATGGCCCAAAATGCATATTTCAGAAATGTCTCCATGGAAATGGTGGTTGCCTAGCAATGGTTGCTATGGTTTATGTTGATGTGATTCTCCATTTGAGCCATAACAACCAGACCCTAACAACTGTTGCTTGGCAACCAAAGAATAAGTATATTGGTATTAATTTGGAGTAGCATGGGTAGCAGTGAAATGTGGGATAAATACCAAGAGTGTTGGTTTGAAAATGGGTAAAATTTCATGAGGCAAATGGTTTACAGTTAAGAATTCTATTTGCATCTTGCTTACGTAATTGCATCCTTATGTACGTAGTTGTGTATTTGTGTACTGTAGTACATATTAGAACAAGTTACAGAGCATTTAAATCTTGAGCAAGTGCTACCATCCTACCATTCAGTAATCAGTATAAGGTATATGTTAACTGTCTGATGGAGGACAGTATGTGTATTACGTGTGTGTGTAGCTGTTTAAAGGCTTTGAGGATTCTTCAAAGAAGTGGATACCTACCAGTTGATGCTGCTTTGTTTAAGGACTATTGTGTGTAAGTAACACACACACACACACACATACAGAGGCACACACATACACACACTGGCACTCATGCACATGTACATGCGCACACATACATACTTGCATGCATACCCGCACACATGCCCTCACGCATGCACTTTAAATATGCACACATACACACACAGAACTCGCAGTCTTTGTTGATCTGACATCACGTCAGATCAAAGTCAAAGTTGATCTGACATTGTATGACGATGTATGTGCAAAGCAGCAGCATGCATGCATAAGCATGCCAAGCTAAAGGGATCTGGGGCATGCCCCATCAGAAAATTTTATGCTTGGAGATTACAAATGATGAGTATTTTGACACCCAAAACTCCTTTAGCAGCCATGCACTGCATTAGAGCTGAGCAATAGTACAACTATCATAATCACAGTTTGATAGTAACTTTTATATCATGATAACAATACTATCACAATAGTTACTAGCAGTTAGTAATAATACTCAACTTCACGTACACGTACAACACATGAATTCTCCAATTACATACACACCTACGTATTTGCTTTTCTAACACTCCATTAAAAATTGTTATGCGTCAGTATTACAGTTGTTATCTTTGTTGTCCATGTTCAAGCCACTAGTCTTTTACAGTTTTCTGAACTTCAATGCTATCATGTTTGTTTTTGTTATCCATATTTTTGACCAAGCAAGATATGGATAAATAATCGCAATAGCATGATAGTATACTATCAATATCACGATTGTTAATGGCTATCACGATAATTGATTGATTGCCACTATCACTCAGCTCCACACTGCATCATTGTTAAGTCACATACATGTAATAATAATAACATTATGAGTTGATATGAGATTATCCAATGCAACATTTCATAATCTATAGTAATTATGATCATATACTGCAGAACATTTAAAAACATTTTAGAAGGTGCTAAAGCAGTTTGTGAACATGTGGTAGAATGGTGCAGATTACACTTACTTGAACGGTGCAGGTTTGATTCCTCAATCAGACAGTTTTGTTGTTTTTTTTGACCTTTTAGGTACACCTTTTTAAGAATCTCTTCAACTGTTCTATTAGAGTATATTGATCTTTTAAGCTGAAGGTGGCCGGCTTTCCTTGACCGTTTCAGTAGGTAGTTGGGCGTTCTTCGAGCTAATTTGTCAGTAAATGTCTGATTTCCTGCCATTGTAATCTGCTGTAAACTGTGTGGACTATGTTTATATGTAGTTTGCTATGTATTTACTACATTTGCATGTGACTATATCCTGTATAATCATTCCTTGATATATTGCAGCAAGGTCTAGATATATCTTAATGGTTTGTTAATTGCTGTTATTCTTTTATTTCCATTCCAGTTCAGGATTTTTTGTTGACCTGCGACTCACTGCCATAGACTGTCTTGCTGAAGTCATCAAAGGTATACAATTACTGTATATGCAACCACATTACATACAAATCATGAATTCACATGTTTGTATTGTATGTTTGTATACTTGTTCTTGTTTGTTTACACCTGCACATGTGTATATGAGATATAACAAACTCGTAAAGTACTTACATGTGTTATTTGTTATTAGTGTTGCAAACCGGTATGGAAAAACCGGGTATTGTCTAGGTCAAGCCAATTATTGGCTAAGGAGCGTTTTGCCCACCCACTTGGTAAACCATAAATTACACCTGCTGACAACTGTTAGCATCATAACATAACCTCAAAGCATTACTAAATATGTGATTGTAATAATTGTTATTGTAAGGCAGGATGTTGATGGGGTAGTTGGAAAAGGCGGATACAGTCGGATGCGGACACGGTCATGGTTATTTTTAAAATACACTTTTACATTTACAAAACAGTTATACCTAATGTTGTTTTTACAGTAGCATTTGCTTCCAGATCCAGGAATCGATCTTGTCATAGCGCTTATCGATTTATAAGCGCATGTGCGAGGGATAGACTAGTACTCTAAGGAGCATATAGTGTTGTACGCGTGCTCTAGAAATGTAATTCAGAGTCATAGAGATTAAGCTGGCATGTCCCAACCTTATCTCGTAGGCCAGGTCCTTGAAACCCTCAACGCTTGGTATAAGCGCCTGTGTCTTATACTAAAAGGCGTAAGATTGTGGATTTGGCCTGTTAAGCTAAGTTGCATGGGGCATACAAGCTAATCTCAACAATTATACAACTCTGTATTAGACTTTAGAGCATGTGTACAACACTCTATGGTATTTGGCATTCTGTGGAGTGTTGGTCTAGTCCTTCACATGTGCGCTTATAAATGGATAAGCGCTATGACAAGATCGACGCCCGAGTCTGGAACATTAGGTATGAAAAATAACTGCTATATAAATGTAAAGGTACTTTTTGAAAATGTCCGTGTCTGCATTCAATCGTATCTGCCTTTTCCAACTACCCATGTTGATGGTCACTTTGGTACCACCCAACAGGCATGTTGAGTACCATTATATCTGCTAACCTACAATCAGACAATAACCAGTCATTGTCCAATTATTCACCTTCCAATAACTGATTTTAGTAAACTCTGCAGGTTCACAGCACTATTTGTTATTTAGTTGGTGTGATTTGTGATTATTCATTGCGTATTCTTGCTACTGTAGAGCAACAATGTGAAGATGAATTACTGTACCTTCTTGACTTGGCAGCTAGTGATGTTAACCTATTAGTCAGGTTGTGTTATTAAGTGTTTGTGGACATGTGTGTATATCTGTGTGTTCTCCAGGTTGTCTGTCTATAGAAGTTTAGTAAAGCATCCTCCTTTTACAAGAAAGTTTGAATCCAAACTGAACACTGAAGAACTGGTTGATAAACTATGGACCCAAATGATGTTAGTATTTATGTCTGTGCTATGTAAGCATGCAAGTACTGTAGGTGTGCGTGTGTGCGTGCGTGCGTGCGTGCGTGCGTGCGTGCGTGCGTGCATGCATGCAGTGTGTGGGTTACAAGCTGCGTGCATGTGCGTGCGTGTATGTACACATATCATATAGCTACTGTAGCTGGTAGATCTATTATTTTTTGCGTGCTTCATGAATACAAATAGTTAGCTTAGTAATTCCACAATTACCTACTCAATGACTTCAGCAGGCTTAAAAATATGTAATGACTGGACCAGGATCTTGTGTAGAAATGCTCGATTATCCAACCCCCTTGGGATCAAGGCATGTTCAGATAATCAAAAGTTTGGATAATCAAAGCCCATTCATTTATATACAGAGCCCTGTTCAAATATTCTAATAGAACAAACATCTAAGACAAACTACTCCAATAGAGCAGTAATTTTTACTGTTTGGATAACCAAGTGTTCAGATAATCGAGGAAGCACTGTAACTAGTTCAAAGTGCATCAAAGCCTCTGGCTATATGGCAATCATGTAGACCAGTAATTCTAAGCGAAACTCATAAGGTTGTGTTTCACAGACAAGTGGTTATGTAATTATCTAGGTACATTACTGGAGCTATTCACAATTTTTAGCATACATGTCTTTGTCTTGTATTTGTACAGATCAGGATTGTCGGATGATCCTTGTTTACGGAATGCATTAGCAGAGTTGTATTCAACATTGTATGGTCGCTTAACTCCTCCTTGTATATCACAGGTACATCATAACTGGATCTGCAAGATCCCCATATGTTTGTGCAAGCCTGTTCTTACAGTAGAATGCATTAAACACAATGGGAAAATTATAAAAGAATCTGTAAAAGTTTGTGAGCACTTGTTTTTGTAATGAAGGAACAACAAAAATCTTGATGTCATTGTATTCCCAAAACCAAGAGGAGTTTAAAATCATTATTTTGCGTTCTCCGATTACATGGAGACAGAAGATAATAGGAGCATTAGTTTACTTTGCATTGGATGTGCAGTTTCCTCTTGTCTTTTCTCTCAGGTTTCACCCTTTTCCTGGTCGTAGGAAGGATCTGTCTGTACTTTACCCTGAAATAGATTTGCCTGCATATGAACAATTACCAGTGCTAATCGCTAGTTCAACTAAGAACCAAGAACTTGGCTAAGTCATTTTTTACCACCGTAGTTACCAGTACTGTACATGCAAGATCAAGATGCTCTAATAGAGCAGTCATTCTTGTAAAGTAACTTTTTGTTCAGTGTAAATCAGATGGAAATATTTTTACACAAAAATTTTTATCATGAAAATTGTCATCGTGACTTATTTTGCATCAAAGTAAAGCGAGTTATGGTAAGTTACATCTCTGTACAAGACTGCATTCACAAGTTATAATCATTTTTACAGTGCCTATAGTTTATTCTGCGTTATCACTAATAGATCTTCTGTTGTTACCACTTTGTAATGCTGAAGCATGTACAACTCAGATTCTAGGGCTGAAACTAAAGGAAACATAATAAATGTACAAACATGTGGGTTTCTTGAAGATCCGGTGCATTATACTATGTATATGAATGGTAATGATCATAATTGCTTGTGGTAAAAGTTTGCTGTGTGCATCTACACTATATATTACATGTTTTATGGAGGATTATTGGTTATGTATGTTTTAAAAAGGTTGGAATTGTAATTGATCTAAAGGAAAGGACAGCACGGGCAAGTTTGGCTTCTCCAGTTGGCACTCCAAGTAACTTGTGATATGATCATCAGTGATATGATCATCAGTGATGAATGTATTGTATTAGTACAATCATGTACATATTCATAAAACTCGTATTTGTATATTATTGTATTTGTAACTGAATATGTGCCTACAAAGTTATATGATGTGTTGTGTGAAACATATTCGCACTGTATCATTGGGGCAGCCAATTATTGATTCTATAAGTTAGAAGTTTAGTATTGCAAAAGATCAGTATGCTCTATTAGTCGGTTTGCACATTCACCTGAGCCTCTGCCAAAAATGGTTATATCAAACTGGTGAACATGTGTTCACTCCCAAACAGTGCTACTAAATGTTTTAGCAGTAGCAGAGTTATTAGCAAGAAGCAAGGGCTCAGGTGACTTCTAATGTACTCTCTACCACTACTACATACAACAAATGAAATTGTCATGATTATTGCCATGAAATGCTTCACATGACAAAATTATCAACAAATCAGCTTTTGAACACTACACTAAAACAATTTAAATTCAGGCTACATATGTATCCACAAACTGGATTAATAAGTTGAATGAAGAGGGTTTACATTAGAGTATCCAAAGTTAGGGTCTGCAATGTGAAATTTTGACCTCCAAGAATCAACCATTAAGCTACGCACAAATGACCAAATAGAAAATGCCAGATTATCTGGCACTATTTTTTGTAAACACCTTGTCATGCAAATTGGCCAAAAAAGTAATTTATGGCAAATTGTGTGAATTTTTGCTAAATCTTGAACCTAATGCTGCAATACTCAGTCTCAACCTTTCTTAGTAACTACCCAAACCATCAGTGGCTGCATTGTCTGGTGTGATTTCCAGCTGTGGCATTGTGAAAGCAAAAATTTAGAGTCGAAAAAGGTTTTGATGCCACTGGAGCATACAGCAGTGATGCCAGTATCCCTTCCTGAACAGAGAGGCCTGGTATGGGCAGGGCTGCCCAGAGAAATTAAGGGGCCCAGGGCAAAGAGTTAAAGTGGGGCCCTTGACCCAAGTTGTAAGGTGAAGACCAAAAAAAAAAAAGGGGTCACAACCTGCTGGCAATGACAATAACTACCCATCACCAACCATATCTCCTTATCTATAAGCTTGCTACACTGCTCCTCTGAAGAATACTGTGACTGCTCTATTAGAGTATTTAGATCTGACTGCTCTATTAGAGTATATCGATCTTTTAAAAAGGTATTCAGGGGGCCCTTCCTGGGGCCCCTTTCAGGCTGGGGCCCGGGGCAAAATGCCCCAGTTGCCCCCCTGTTGGCGGCCCTGAGTATGGGTTCAGCTACCACCACACCTAATATCATGGTGAGGTTCAAAATTGTTTCATCTGACTGAACTTCAAACATCTACCAATAATGTGAAATTTATTCACGTATAGGAACTTTTGCAAGCCAAAGTGATACTTTACTTCTCAAAACTCTTGCTAGACCCACAGTCATCCATAAAGCTGGTCTAGCAGCAGCAGCAGCTCTCCTTGTGAGCTCAAAATTTGCTAAAATGCCAATCTCAACCAATTTTCACCACACATAATACATTAAATGTGACACTTTGCTCCTCTAAATTCTTGCTGTACCTGTTTAGTTGTATTATCCATAGGGTGGCTCTGGCAGCTCTCTTAGATTGGGCAAAATAAATCAAAAATGCTGATCTTGCCAATTTTCACTAGATATACATGTAAGTAAGTTTTACAAGTCAGATTTGCTGGTAAAATTCTTGCTGGACCCTTCAATTGCCTTTGTCCATATGAGGATGGTCTGCATGGCAGCAATCTTCAGTCTCTTGCAGTTTTTAATAGCAATTAATGTCAGAGCATGCCAAATAGGTGCAAATGTCTGACTTACTGTTTATTTTGTTCCATTCAACTCATTTATTCTCTCGAATAAAACCTGTACAAAATAATAAAGAACCCCAAGTACAGTTAGTCTAGGTCTAAATAGGGCACTCTACATAAATGAAAATACAGTGTGGTTTCAGTAATCATTCACATTCATCAACAATCATCTGATTATGTTAAGCATCTGTAAGCAAGATGTATCGGTACATATGTGGTGAGGTAGATGGGTCTGCCCCATGCATTTCTAGCCTTAAAATTCCTATATACAGTGCTCCTTTGATTATCTTGGAACCAAGACATATTCAGATAATCAAAAAGTTTGGATAATCAAAGCCCAATCATTTATATACAGAGCCTTGTTAAAATACTCTAATAGGACATACATCTTAGACAAAATAGGCCTTTAGAAGTAGCTGTTATGCCATAATGATAATTTTCTTGTGGTTTAGATAGTTAGTAATCACAGTTGAATATTATTATAGCTATATGAAATCTTACAAGTGTTAGCAATTTGGTACATGTCATAGCATTTTGAAACACAAACTGACCTGATTAGCTATATACAACCATCATACAATGACATCATTTTGCACCAATCAAACAAAGCTAACTGACTAGGATTTGATTATTTGGTTAGCAGTAATAACTAACAGATATTTAAAGTGTTATGTCTATATATGATTTCAGAGTCTTCTTAGTAAACAAGTCTGGAAAGCTGCAGCTACATTACAAACTATGAATATAGCATAATACAAAACCAAGTGCTATATTAGTAGCATCAAGGTTAAACAGCTCAACTCAGAGTCAACTGTAATTTGCTCTAATTTGACATATGTACTATAGCCATACATTGTTGCAGGCATATAGCTAGCTATAACAGTGACCTGTTGGCCACCACTTTTGATTCATTGATTAGATGAATTGATTGCAGTGAAAATCAGTAAATGTACAGTTGAAACAACAAAGGAAAATTGCTAACACACACACACACACACACACACACACACACACACACACACACACACACACACACACACACACACAGAGGTTTTAATCGTGATTCTTGCATTGAATTAATGAGTTGTATGGAACAAAATAAACAGCAATTCAGGTATTGTGGTTGCACCTATTTCAGTGGCATACTCTGACATTGTCAAGAAACTAAGGAGAGCTTCCATGCAGACCATCCTTATATGGATGGAGGAGATTCAGTGAAGGGTCCAGCAAGAATTTTAAGAAGCAGACAAACACATTTTATTTGTAAAACTGATCTATATCTGGTAAAAATTGGTGAGATAGGACCTCGCCAAGAAAGCTGCTAGAGCCACTCTATGGATGAATGCATAGCACAGGTAAAGCAAAAATTTAGAGGAAGCATTGCCAATGCATCATATAAAACATGCAATATATTTTTTATACGTGGTAAAAATTCGTCAAGATCAGAATTTTAGCAAATTTTGAGCTTGCAAGGAGAGCTGCTAGACCAGCTGTATGGATGAAGGCAACTAACCATAGGTCTGGTAAGAGTTTTAGAAGCAAACTAGCACATTTGACTCACAAAAGTTCCTGTACATGGATAAAATTGGCGTGGATTTTTGAATGCCGTCAAGTTCAGCCAGATGGCAAAAAAAGAATTTTGAAATTATATTAAGTGTGGCAGTAGTTGAACCCATGCATGCCAGACCTGTTTGACTTGGAAGAGATACCTTGGCATTGCTGCTGTATGCTCCAGCAGCTTTTCAAGTTTGAAGTTTCATTTTTGTGATGTGACAGCTGGAAATTGCTCCTGACTATGCAGCTAATGATGGCTTGGGTTTAGAGTACAGTTAATAGAAAAGGTTTAGACTGACCATCGCAGCTATAAAAACACTTCCTTCGAGGTATAGTAAAAAATTTGCAGGTAATTACCTTTACCAATTATATACATATAGCTTTCAGAATTAGCTCTACCAATTATATATATATAAAGATTAAATGAAGTTTCTTGTATTACAAACATATAAGACTTTATATTCTGTTTTATATAAAACAGAACATAAAGTCTTATGTTTGTAATAGAAGGAACTTCATTTAATCTAATAGTTTTACAAAATGGTAATTCTGAAAGTCTACCAATTACCAGCACCAGCACTGATAGCCTAACATACATTCTACACTAATACTTATAAGGGTTCAGTCTCATCTGCCACAAGATATACAATGGCGGATCCAGGATGGGGAATTTGGGGCAAATGCCCCCCCCTTCAAGAAATTGCATACAAGATCGAGATACTCTAATAGAGCAGTCAGTTACTCTAATAAAGCAGTCACAATGTTCATGAGGCAGTGTAGCTTACCTATGAAGCTATAAATAGGATTTTATTTTACATAACAGACGTGATATATTGGTAAAGGATCACTAGCTCACTAGCTATTATTGTTGTGACCTTTTTTTTTTTTTGGTCTTCAACTGTTTTTCAGCAAGGTGCCCCCCCTTCTTTCCAAACTCTGGATCCGCCCCTGATATATGTAACAATGAGAAGTCAAGTTGTGGAGAGGTGACTACTAATTATAGTATCTGCATATGTATACAGTTACTGTACATTCATGTAGAAGAACTTATAATATGTTTCTGTATATGTTTCAGAAATTATTCCAGCAGGAATATAGCTAATGCTAATCCTTTGAAGCATGAGTGTGGTACATAAATTATTTATGGATTATATGTGTGTGTTACACTGTAACTATTTTGTAGTTATTTTATCTTCAATAGCTTGTTGATGTGTCTAGATATAGATACACATATTTACTTTCATATGAAATTTTCACTTTCAAAGTAAAGTGTTATCCCATAGTAGAGGCTATCACTGTGTATGTATATTAGTGTGCACTGTTCAGCATACAATGTGAAGCTGTAGTCTTATGATTCATCTACACAACGTCCGAGGATCCATACTTTGTTTAGCAAAGAATTTCTTTCTTTGGAAGGTAAATTATAAACTTCCTTTATAATTAGAATGATGTTGCTTATTCTTACAACTAGCTACCAACTTTAAACTTTAGCAGACAGCTTTAAATTTGTTTTGCATAATAAACTTACTGATATGGTAAAAATCATAAGGATCAACCACCTCACATTGGTCCTGCTATGCTTTCTTCTACCAACAGCGCTAGCAGTGGAATCAGTATGGCATTATCAGTACAAGATATCAACATCTCATGGATATCACTTTGATGAATGCCAAAAGATGAACCATACAGTGTATCATTGTAGTTCCCTAAAGCAAGTTTTTAACCTACTGGCTCAAAGTTATAGCTCAGTTGACATCGTTCTGGACCCAGGTATTTATAACCTTACATCATCATACAATGTAACTAACTTACATCACATTCGAATAAGTTCCAAGAATGCTACAATACAGTGTGGCCTAAGTGTTGATGATTCTGGCACAGGAATTGCATTTATTCGAGTTTCTAATTTAACCATTGAACACGTAAACATCATAGGATGTGGAATGAGACATGCAAGTACTGTGTTTGGAAAAGACAAAATCATCCTGGTACGTAGTGCTTTGTTTGTTCAAAACAGCACCAGCATCTCTTTATGCAACATGAGTATTTCTAATAGCAATGGAACAGGATTGATAATGTATGATACCAATGGAACAGTGAGCATTACAGAAACATCCTTTATTAACAATAAACTGAATGTAACAGAACAAGGATTACTTACAGCTGGTGGTGGCGGAATCTACATTCATTTCACAAATTGTACATCAGGACTTGTTGCTTGTGATCCTAATAGTAACCTATACAACAAACATACTATGTACGTGATTGACAAATGCATCTTTCAAAATAACAACGCTTCTTACCCTCTTAATGATAGTGATATTGGTAATATTCCTAGTGAAACTTCTGTAACATTTGGCAGTGGAGGTGGAATATCTGTTTGGTTTTATGGTAACGCTAGCAACAACATTATCCATATTTTGCATTCATCATTTATTAACAACAGTGCTGGTCTAGGTGGTGGAATCAACATACGCAATAAACAGAATGCATACTACAACTTTGTCAAAATAGCACACTGCTTCTTTACCAACAATACTTCTAGTAGGGAAGGAGGAGGTGCAGGATTATCAATGGGATACGAAACCTACCAGGACAGGGCTAAAACTACACATAACAAATACATTGTAGATAATTGTTCATTCACACAGAATCAAGCAGTAAATGGAGTTGGTGGAGGTGTAACATTGTTTGGAAGTCGTATGCAACATCCTACTAATCATTTCACAATTTGTAACTCACACTTTGCTCAGAACAAGGCATTGTTTGGTTCTGCCATTGAAGTTAACAGACAATATTATGAGTCTATTCTGGAAGGTACTACTTTTTCGCTTACAATTAAATACTGTAGTTTTATTAATAATAGTCTTGATTATCCTAAATTGCTGTCAACAAAAGTGAGCAGTGTTGGTGCAGTAGCCACATCTGGTGTAAACATTATTTTTAAAGGGAGTTTGCTATTTTCCGGCAACAACTCAACAGCTTTAGCAGTAGAAGGAGCAGTAATAGAGTTTTACAACAATTCTCAGATTAAATTTTATGACAACAATGGCGTCAATGGTGGCGGAATTCTGTTGACAAATGATGCGTGGATGAACATTTATCCTAACTGTAGTGTACACTTTGTCAGAAACACAGCTATGCACTACGGTGGAGCTATATATGTTAAACTGTCAACTCACTTTGATTATGTTCTGTCTCATGTATGTTTTTTCAGGTACTATCTAGAGTCTGTTCCTCCTGATAGATGGCATTTCAACTTTACTTTTATTAACAACACAGCTGGTAACAGTGACAATTCTGTGTTTGTCACTACACTAAAACCATGTCGCCGAGCATACAAGCAAGGATTTATAAAAACATTATTGGTGAATGGAAACATGCACCAGCATCCTCCCCATAATACCACTCCCAATGTAATTGTCACAGCACCTGATAAATTTAACTTTAGTACAAATGGTACACTTGCTATCATACCAGGAGAAGTCTTCAACTTAACAACGCAACTACGAGTAGTAGATGAACAAGGCCAAACAGTCAAGCCAATATATTTCATTGCTGCCTGTATTGGGCCTCTTTCGCCATATGTCATGCCACTATATCACCTAACAAATGGATCAATCCAAATTGCTGGAAAGCAGGGAGAAACTTGTCACCTACAATTGCAAACTCATGAGATTGCAACTACAATACAAATAACCATGTCAAAATGCCCACCAGGTTTCATGTTTAATGACAATGAATTGTTATGTGAATGTAAAGTTGATGGAACTCCTGCCATTAAAGGTTGTAATCTTGCAACTTTTCAAGCATACCTCGATCCATTTTATTGGATTGGATATCAAAACATTTCACAAAATCATACCAAGGACAATAATGTACAGTACATGTTGTATAGTTTCTGTCCATATAGATTCTGTTACAACAAAACCATAGCACAACATATACCTCTTCCACACTATGCAAGTCAATCCAGTCTTGACCATTTTGTGTGTAGTAACAGCAAAAGGACAGGTATTCTCTGTGCCAAATGTATTGATGGATACAGTGTTACAATGAACTCTCCTACGTTTATATGTCATCATTGCAGAAACCAATCCTTGGGAGTGTTATATCTAGTCTTGTCCTACATTTTACCGGTCAGCTTGTTATTTTATTTCATAATGGCTTACAACATAAGAATGACCACCGGACCAATTGGTGCATATTTATTTTTCTCGCAGATCATTAGCAGTCAGTTTCCTTTTATGGGACATTTCTCAGATGAATATCAAGCAACCTCAAGTGTGGTGATTGCAATTTACAGTATTTCTAACCTTAACTTTTTCCATCATAGTGTCTTCTCGTACTGTCTGTTTTCAAGTGCTGGAACTGTAGACATTTTGGCATTTAACTTACTCTTGTCTTTGTATCCGGTATTGCTTGTCTTTGTGTACTTTCTGTTTCGTCGGTTCTGCAACTGGACACATCATTGTCGCAGCAAGTTTAGACTGTCACGTAAATCAGTAACCCACGGAATTTGTGCCTTTCTTATTCTTAGTTTTGCAAAAATTAATGTATTAGCATTTGGATTGCTAAAGTCAGTTGACATGAATTACATGAATGGAACACTTTACAAAAGAGTAGTGTATTTTCAAGGAGATATTGAGTACTTCAGGAATGTACAATATAATGTGTACGCAACTGGGTCCCTTTTTATCATAGCAGTAGTCATCCTCATTCCTACTCTAATCTTAGTGCTACATCCCATTATGATAACTGTTGTTTCCTATTTCGAATGGGGAGATAGCAAATGTGTAGGGTTTGTTAACAAATTCCTCCTTATACATAAGTTAAAACCAGTGTTAGACTCGTTTCAAGGAGATTACAAAGATAATTTGTCTATCTTTGCTGGTTTACACTCATTTCTTTATCGCATTGTATTCTTCAGTATCATGGTAGCAGCATCAACACCAGATGTGGACCATCTTCTTTTATTAATGATGGCATTTTTTCTGGTTATTTTACTAATTCATGTACTGGTAATGCCATTCAAGAACTACATAGACAATGCTGCTTATTCTTTAGCATATTTGTCACTACTTGCTCTCTTGATTACTGAACATTTATCAACCTATGATGAATCCCTTGAGATGCTTACATGGCTGGAGATTGGCTTGTCACTACTACCCTTGACTTGTGCTATACTCCACTGCACTTGGAAACTGCTTGTGCTTGCAAGGATGTTGTGGAACAAACGAAGGCTCAGGGAATCAGAAATGGTAAGAACTATAATGCAACACTATCTATGGAGTATGCTGAACACTCATTATTTATTTATCCAATACCTCAAAAATCCCAAGTGATTATTGAATAGTTAATGCTATTGATTATATCCACAACTAGTGTTATTTGCACACACTTGTGTTCAGTTGTAGAAAACAATAATGCATGATTTTTGACTGTACACCTTAGCTGGCACAATGAGTTATTGCCACGGTGCAATATTTGGGTACCATAACAGGTAGCTAGTTTTATTGTGGATGATGGGAAGTTTGAATATTGCTGAGTTTAATGAATAGTATTATATTGGTTGTAGTAGTTTACTTGTATCCATTTCATTAGAATGATCACTACCACTCCTTTTCACATTTTCCAGAGAGAATCATAAGAAGTGGAGAAAGTGATGATTAAGTGACATCAGTAGACTGTACATTTCCTACTTTCATAGACAGAATTTATTGTTCTCTCTCATTGAAGTACTGTATCATGTATACAGAAACACATAATTAATATGTATATGCCACACAGCTTTGTTATTCTTTTAATATGCACTGCTTTCATATTTCAGTAAAACTTATTTCAGTCCACACAAAAACTTGTTTATTTCAAGCATATCGTACAAAGTATCACAAACATGGCATTGTATGATAAGAAAATTATATCGTAGTAGATTTAGTGAATAATATGTGTGTTGAGCACGGGTAACAATTGTAAACGCTTTGCCAATGAATATCAAAAGGTTTTATTTGTCCCCCCCCCCCTCCAGAAAAAGATTGGGTCATCTCGCCACCAACACGGTCTAAGAGTTTTGATGGCTTCTTACATTAACTGGCTTTCAGTAACCTTCTCCCAAAGAGTGATTATGATACGTGCGTTAACTTGCATTCTAATCGTGTATTTCCACAAAGAGTTCATAATTAGAATGAAATTACGGCTGCTGGAGGTATTCTAATCTAGTGGTAATGTGCCATCTATATTCATGTTTCTCTCTCTGCATTCTGTGAAGAGACAGATTCACTGAATAGTATGTTAGAACAGAGTTGAGAATAAGGACACACTATAAACTATTGAATCAACAACTGCTTATTTTCAGACATGTCTGTTGGTGTAATAACATGTCTATATATACTGTACTTTCAATTTCATAATAAACTGTGTAAGTGCTATAGGGAGATGAAGAATACAATACACAAACATGATTCATGTATATACAAATGTTTATATATGTTTATATACAGTAGGATTATCACAGCACATCACTAAGGACTGTATGCAGTTTCAAAATTCATTCCACGAGGGGATAGCTTGTAAAGTAAAGAAACGTAAGTGTTTTTCCTATTGTGTTTATCTGAAGGGATATTATAATGGGTTACTTCATGAGGTGTATCAATCTATGATCGCATGTGCATGACAACATTTGTAACATACAGCATATGTCACAAATGTTGTAGCCAAATTAGCTTGTTAGCTCAATGCACTTTGTTGAAGCGTGCAAGTAAGTTGCATAATTGCAAAAGCTTAATTGCAGGAATGTAGTTATTACAAAAATAATGTGGCTTTGTTGTCTAGCTTCATGCAGCCAACAGGATACCCATGCAGGAATTTGTGTGCTTTTGCAAACTGCTGCTGAGCCAGTGAACTACCAGCATGTATTAATGTACAGTATGCCGTTCCTTAATATATATAGAATATGTACTGATGTAAGTGTTTTTGTTGAAAAGAATAATAGGATCCAGTTGTCATACATGAAACGTATATGAGTTAGGACGTTGTACCTCAACCTTCTTGAGTGAAATCAAGTAATCGTGTATAGGTTAAACATTGTGTTAGTGTAAGATCATTTACATACATAGTGTATTTACTGTTGCTGTAATAAACTGTGCTTTGTCTATTTTAATTTTTCATCACACTTTCTAGCATTGAAATCACAGTGATTCACAATTTAATGATGCCGGTTATTCTATGCTTTATTTTACTGCCTGTTGTAGTATCTTCTCAAAGTTTCCAGTACAAGATATCTGTCTTGAACGAATTGCACTTTGAAAGTTGTAAGCAGTTAAACAGTAGTGATTATCAATGCGATTCCTTACAACAAGCACTGCAATTACTGTCAAACAGCTCTACTGATATTGTTCTGGATGCTAGTGTCCACCACCTTAAATTTTCAAACAACATTTCTGACTTACAAAACATTCGAATAAGATCCAAAACTGGCAAATATTCTACAATACAATGTGCTGTCAACACTAATGTTGACTATAATTTGGACACAGGAATTGCATTTATTCGAGTTAGAAACTTGGTCATTGAACATATAAATATCTTAGGATGTGGAATGAAACATGTCAGCAGTAATGAAATTAGATCAGGAGTGTTCATCGTAGTACGTAGTGCTCTGTATGTCCAAAACAGCACCAACATCGCTTTATACAACATGAGTATTTCTAACAGCAATGGAATTGGTTTACTAATATATGACACCAATGGAACAGTGAACATTACAAACACATTTTTTATTGGCAATAAACTAAATGTGGCTGAGCAAAACAAATCATTTACAGGTGGTGGTGGAGTCTATGTTCAATTCACAGAGTGCAGTCCAGGACTACATACATGTGATCCTCATAATAATCCGTACAGCACATTTTCTACCTATATAATAGATCACTGCAGATTTGAAGACAATGTTGCTGTTTATACCCTTGATGGTAGTCAGCCTGAAGAACTCACCAATAAAACTTTTATAACATTTGGCACCGGAGGTGGAATTTCCTATTGGATCTATGGTAATGCTTATGAAAATACTCTGCAAGTTAGAAGTTCATCATTTAATAGCAATATAGCTAATTTTGGTGCTGGCATTAATGTGCGCAGTAAGCAGAATGCAAAGCATAATCATATCAGCATTGAAAACTCTTCATTTACCAACAACACTGCAAATGGACAAGGAGGAGGTGGTGGTGTGGCAATGGGTTATGTTATTTACCAAGAAGGTGGAGAAAGCATGTACAATTCTTATGTCATAGCCAGTTGTATATTTCAGTATAACAAAGCACTAAATGGTGTTGGTGGAGGATTAGTAAGTTTTGGAAGCCGTGAACCACGAACAACGGAGCCAACTAATCGTTTTGAGATCTTAAACTCGCAGTTTATAGGCAATGAGGCAGTATATGGTTCAGCTATTGAACTAAATAAAGAATTTTTTGAGTCCATTTTGGTAGGAACCATCTTTACCTTGGTAATAGAAAACTGCAGTTTTATTAATAATGGTCTTAGAAGTACTTGCTTACGTTCCGCTAATGTTAGCAGTGTTGGAGCAATATCTTCATCTGGAGTCAACATAAGGTTTAGTGGAAGCACACTATTTTCTGGCAACAATGCAACAGCATTAGCAATAGATGGAGCATTGGTTGAATTTGGCCACAACAGTTTTACTAATTTTTCTGATAATCATGGGTTACACAGTGGTGGCATTCAATTAATAAGCAGTGCATGGATAAAAGTCTATCCCAACTGCACTGTGCTGTTCATTAGGAACACAGCTGTGCACTATGGTGGAGCCATATATGTAGAGCTCTCCACGCCATTTGACTATTTACTCTCTCACGTATGCTTTGTAAGGTACTACTCAGAAAGTACTCTACTGAGTGAATGGAACTTCACTTTCATTTTTGATAACAACAGGGCTGGAGAAAACAACAGTACCATGTTTGTTACAACAATTCAACCTTGCATAAAAGCATATTCAGAAAATATGATAGCTTCACTGGTTGTACATGGTCAAATCTCAAGCGCAAGTCACCTAATCATTGCAACTGCACCTGCTAAATTCATTATCACCAATAGCACAATCCCTCCAATTACACCAGGAGAAGTCTTTGACTTAAACTTTCAATTAGTGGATGAACTGGAACAAAATGTCACACCAGTGAACCTTATTGCCACTTGCAAGGAGTCTCATTCACCATACGTGATGTCACCGTACCACTTCACAAATGGAACAATACAAATAGCAGGAAAACCAACTGAAGTGTGTCATTTAACACTACAAACTGATACAAATTATCAAATATCTACTACACTACACATTACCTTATCAAATTGTCCCCCTGGTTTCACATATAATGAGAGAAAAGCACAATGTGAATGTATGGTGAACCGTAATCACCAGAATCCTGCAATAACTGGTTGTGAGCTCGCATCGTTTCAAGCATACTTTAATCAATTTTATTGGATAGGATACGACTCAGATAATTTAACCAACCTATTAACTAGTTCCTGTCCATATGGATACTGTTATAAGAGTGATTTCTCAGGGGAGCCACTTCTTCCTCGACATGCAAATAAGAGCAGCCTTGACCAGTTTGTGTGTGGTGACAGAAAAAGAACAGGTTTACTATGTGGTAGATGTATTGATGGATACAGTGTTGCATTGAATTCCCCAATATTCAAATGTCATCATTGTACAAACCATACTATTGGAATCTTGTACTTATTTTTGTCATGCCTGCTGCCAGTCAGTATATTATTTTATTTCATAATGGCTTACAACATTAGAATAACAACTGGACCAATCGGTGCTTTTCTGTTCTTTTCACAAGTTGTTAGCAGTCAATACCATTATGAATTTGATTGTTCTCTTAAAGATAATTCAAATGAAATACTGACTACTTCCAATATTATACTTTCAATTTACAGTGTGTCCAACCTTGATTTTTTCCATCATAACATCTTTTCATATTGTCTGTTTTCAAGTGCAGGCACTGTAGACATTTTAGCATTTAACTTGCTGCTATCTTTGTATCCGGTACTACTTGTCTTTGTGTACTTTTTGTTACGTCGACACTGTAATTGGACACGTCACTGTCGCAACAAGTTTAGGCTGTCACGTGGATCAGTGACCCATGGAATTTGTGCTTTTCTTATTCTTAGCTTTGCAAAAATTAATGCATTAGCCTTTGGAATATTAAATTCAGTTGATGTGAATTACATGAATGGAACACTACACAAAAGAGTAGTGTATCTTCAAGGAGATATTGAATACTTTAAAAATGCACGATATAATGTATATGCAGCTGGCTCCCTTTTCACAATAACAACAGTTGTCCTCATCCCTACTCTTATCTTAGTATTACATCCTATTATGATCAGTGTTGCTTCATTTTTCAAGTGGGGGGACAGTAAATTTATAACATTTATCAATAAATGTCTTTTTGTGAACAAATTAAAACCTTTACTTGATTCTTTCCAAGGAGATTACAAGGATAATTTATCACTCTTTGCTGGTTTACACTCATTTCTTTATCGCATTGTATTCTTCAGTGTTGTGGTAGTAGCATCAACATTAGATGTGAACCTCCTTGTGTTAATAACAGAATCGTTCTTACTAACTATTTTAGTAATTCATGTTGTGCTAATGCCATTCAAGAAGTCTGCAGATAATGCTGTTTACTCTTTGATGTATTCTACACTACTTGCCATCTTGATCATTGAGTATTATCTGTTCACAACTGGTGAATCATCTGATGGACTGCTATGGCTGCAGACTGCTTTGTTATCATTACCACTTGTCTGTGCCATAGTTTATTATTTCTGGAAACTGTTTGTGGTTGTACAAATGATGTGGAAGAAACACAGTCACAGGAGGTTGGAATTGGTAAGCTATGTTCACTTCATCAATCAGTAGCTCTAATTGTATCTTGATTGTACAATACAAACTGTAATATACTGTCTATAAGCTTAATCCTAATGATAAGAGTGATATAGATGCAAGTTGTTGCTGATGCTACTGCAGAGATATTCATTGTAATTAAATCCATGTAAGAAATATATGATTTGGATCCAGGGTTTGGCAAGGGGGTACACCAGTGTAGTAGATATATGGAGCAGGGGGTCTGATGGGGCTCAGGCCCCCAGAAGCACAATGTTTCAGGACTAAAATTTTTTGATGTAGAGTGGTTTTATGCACAAATATATATCTAAATCATACTGCTTTCTAAGTGGGCTACATTGATCAAGAGATAAGTGACAGTCATGACTAGTTTAGCTAGCTATAGATTATAGACCTAAAGAATGGCATATACACAAAACCATGTGCATTTCATTAGGCAAAATATTCTTAACAGGCTAAATGTGCCCATGCATGGGATAGTACTATAGAGATGCTAGATTTTGCATACTCAGCAACAATAGATTATTATCAATAGTCAATTGTGGTGACTGTTCTATTAGGGTATTCGACTGACTGCTCTATTTGAGTATCTTGACCTCGTATAATTTTTTGAGAGGGTGGGGGCACATGCCTGTCACTGTCCAACTGATATGCTATGTATATAAACACTGAAATTACTTATTGCTACTTCAAAACTTTCTGGTACTTTCA